>NC_048235.1:35292567-35387568 GCF_002007445.2 Ailuropoda melanoleuca
AACTAGTTGTATCTAAATCTTTTCTTTGTAATATCTAATTAAAATCAGTTTTACTGAAGAAGTAAATAACTGTAGAATGGTAAAATGGGCAGAACACTTTCAAGGTCACCCAAAATAGGGTGGCCATAATAAAGAAATTGGAAATGAGGGCAGAGGGGGTCCAGGAGGAGTTGAAATGCATTTTTCAACTATGGACTCTGGGAAACAAACAGAGGACTTCAGAGGGTAGGGGGTAGGGGATTGGGATAGGTCGGTGATGGGTATTAAGGAGGGCACATATTGCATGGTGCAGTGGGTGTTATACACAAATAATGAATCATGGAACATTACTTTGAAAACTAAGGATAAACTGTATGGTGACTAACATAACATAATAAAAAATTATTATTAAAAAAAAAAAAGAAAATTGAAGAATGAGCCCCAAGTACTGCTGGGATCTCTTCCAATGCCTACAAGACTTTAGACATCATGTTAGTAACTTATATTTATGATCATTATGAAATTCTGTTGGTTTGGGTTGCAAATGATTTGCAATTTATAATTTCTTTAAATTCTGTTTTGTTCTTAGAAATAAATATTTCATGACCAAAAAAAAAGAAATGCATTTTTATTTATCATAAAGTTTTGCATTAGTCTAACTGGATCACCATGGAAAGGAAGAGGAAATATTAATCTTTACTCTCTCATATTACATGATCTCTTGACTTAAGGACCCAGAACTCAAGTGAATAGAGCTAGTGTTTGTTTATTCATTTGACAAATACACATTTAACTACCATCTATTAAATAGACTTTTGTGAGTTAGTCTGAGAACCTAACTGCTATTTATAACATTGCTTATTTTATGTGAAGAGAAAGACCCCCAGGGATGCAAAGAAATATTGGACTATAACTTTTGTATAAGTTAGGGCTGTCTGTATTGCTTCAAGTACTAAGAATAGAAGATAGTAGTTTCTGAACTTACTGGAAAACCCACTGGTGGCCTGAAGATTACATCTTTAAAAGCACCAAGCTCTTGTCAGCAAAACTATAAATAATATTATGCTGTTTTGGGTATGTGAATGTAATACTATTAACACATCAAAAATGGATCACGAATAGCACACACCACACATTTTACATTTTTTCCCGATAGTACCTATTTGTCTCTATTAAGCCATCGGGTTTATTTTACCACTCGTTGTTACTCAGGACATAGGTTTGTCAATTTGCTAACTGGAGTTATCTTTGCCCTGCAAAAAACAAAAAGCAAAAACAAAACAAACAAAAACCAAAAATAAAACAAAACAAAAACACACCCTATTCTACAGCACTAAGTGGGAGGAGGATGTCATTGATCCCATTAACACTGTATCTAAATCGACTGAGCTAACCAACTCCATTGATGAAATATCACAGAAATGTACCCACAAATGGCACTTATATATATACAAGTGTATAACACTGTCTAACTAGTAGTATGACTCTAATTGGTTTTTTAAAAATCTGTAGCTCAAGTGAACATATCTTGCTTCTCAATTAAGAGGTACAGATAACTTCAGCATCATCTTTAAAGACGATCTGAATGGCTAATTTTCATGATCTCTGACCTTACTTATGGTCTTTTAATGCATATTCAGGAATCCCCTAGCCAGACACAGGGCTGACGGGCCCAGTCGGTGGATGGACCATGCCGTCCAGATCAATCCTCCTTTTACACACCTGCTCTGGACCATTTCTTTATTTATCGTAGTGGGGGGATTAAAGACAATAGGAAACATGCCAATACGTTATTTCATTGTTATAGCTCTGCTAAAGAATAGCGGGGAAAAGTCCGTGAAACTGAATGGCTACATTTACATTTAAATATTTTCTGTGGCTTTTGGTATCCATCACTTGCTGATCCTCTATTATCCCAGAGAAGATGTGGGAAAGAATAAATGAAAGCATAAGCATGGTTGGAGCGCTTCATGTGTTATCCTACATGTGGTCTTTATATTCTCAAAAACAATATTTAAATGTGAATTATGCTTTTGTAACAATTGTGCATTAACATAAACATCGTATACACAAATACACACATGCACGATACCAAGAGCCAAGAATGTATTCTTGAGAAATCTGACATGTCATGTCTCACAACACTCGAGCGCACATTCTCACCTCTAGTCAGACTAGCTGGTACATGGAAGCCTCCAGGTTTCCCCCATGCCTTGCCCGTGTCATAGCCTTCAAAGGAGATGAGATGCCCACTCTCTCCTACCTTTAATCCTACCTGCCACAGGAAACTTTCTGAAACAATCTATCCATCCCTCATTGACCTCTCCTTCCTCTGACCTCCTGCCAGAATCATCGATGTAGCACAGGAAGGAGTGCTGCTTTATTTGGCTTCTGATTTACTTTATAGGAATTCTTTTTACCCAACTAGATTGCATGGGGGTTGAAACATCATTTCTATATCTACAAATGCATCAAGCACAGTGCCTACTTAGCACATAGAGATACTCAATAAATACCTATTTATTTTAAAAGGAAAAAAAAAGTGCCAAAAAATCCCAATTATAGTGAGTAGCTGTTCTGTTGTCATTAAGAGTAAGACAAAATGTGAATTCCTGCAATACTATAGCACTTTCCTCCACACAGTTCTTAATCCTTTCCCACAGATTGTTTCGGTTTGATAAAATATTGGAATAGAAGGCAAAGAAGGGCAGAAGGTATAATTCCTAGGACTTTTATATTCCTCTTGCAAAGTGCATACATGAAGAGTTAGCACCTTTGGTGGCTCAGAATTGATGCCAGCCTCACCCATAGGAGTGGTACAATAAAACCTCTGTTAACCAGGCCCATCTCTAAAGAACCCCCAATTAAACAGAAGCATGATTCTTCACATATTAAAAGAGGTGAGTTATTAAAAAAAAAACAAGATCAAGGATTTATTTCAAAATCTACCTCCTTGAAGGCTCTGCGCTTACTACTAATTGTAATAAGGAACATCTAATGAGGACTTACTGTTGACCAAGAATCAAACAAAGCACTTTAAATACCTAATCTTATTCAGTCATTACAAAAAACCTCCAAAGTATTCACGACTATTATACTCATTTCATATAGCAAAACTGAGACACCTAGAAGTAAAGCAACTTGCCCAAGATCACACAGTTTGGAGTCAGCATTTGAACTTAACGCTAAGCTTAGCCCACACCCTCATTATGTAATGTCAGTGCACAATGACCACGCTCTGCTGGTAATACAGTATTTACCTGTAGATAATCACAGCCATTAAAAATTTTCCCAGTACAGTATAGGCACTAAACTAAAATGCTGGTAACATATTAGAAAGCTATGCACAATAAACTCTGAATGACGGAACTTTTAGGTTGACCCTCCATTTAAAATCAACTCTATTTAAGATCACCCTTCACCTCTAACTTCACATTCTGGTTAATCACGAATTTAATGTACTGCAGGGAAAAGAGAAGGAGGAGGCATTTGTTGACCCTGTTCTGCAGATTGAAAAACAAAAGCAAACTAATCATCAGTTTGTTGGAAATAGGGGATGGATTAATAATAGAAATTGGGAATAACTGAAATTTCACCTCAATCCACATGTGTAGAGTGCCTGAAAGCTGATCTGAGAGAAAACTGGGTATATGACCTTTGCTTATCACCGGTATAAAGTATTTTGATCCGTGTTGCAAGGAGGTCTGTTTGTTTAGCTTACTGACATTGGGAGAAGCGGAGATGAATTCATGTTGGTGAGGATAAATTCCACTGATCACTATAAAGGCTGGAAAGCTAACATTCTTGTTTATGTCACATTTTTAATTGCCCAGTGATCCTCAGAAACCCACAGGGAACCAGGGTTCTCTGAGGTTCTTACCTGGTGGCGAAGCTCATATTGCTCATTGGTCTTATCTGTCCCATCATACAGTCATGCACTGTAGAATCAGAGAATTCCTTCATACTGTTTTTCTTTACCATCACTGTTGTCCCTGCAAGAACACAGCAATCTTAGTGAGTAGGCATATCTTTCTGGGAGGTATTCTTGAACCATCCCTACTGACTAAGACATTTCTAGGCCCCTGGCTAGGGAGAGGGTAGAGATCCTTAGCCACAGACTAACTCTAAAAGGATGGATTACAGAAATCTCTTTCATTTCCTTCTGCAGAGTTAGTGGGTAGAAAATGGTTGTAAGGATTTCAATACTACATGGGATGCTTCAATAAGCACCTACCGAGTTGCTGCTGCACCTTCCTAAGGCGTCACCCCTCTGTCTCACTTAAGTGTAGTATCCGGTGAACTTTCCTGCCATAGGCAGGGTCTGCAGCCACATTTTGGACTCCAAGAAAGGATCATTATACAAGTCCCCTTCTCCCCTTCTGCAGATACTACTCAGGCTGCAATTTATTCTCAGTGGATACTGCCTTTTACTTTATTTATTTCCTTCAAAGGATTCCTTTATTATTAATTTTAACTTTTGAAGAATCATGAGCTTGCATGGGCAAGGTCTCAAAACATTTGTGAATTTCCAAACCTGAAATAACACAAAGGCTAATAATTTTCTCATCTGCCAAATGGGGATAATACTGGGACTTCAAAGGGTGACTGTGAAGATAAATACAAGAATGTTTGAAATTTAAAAATTAAATAGCAATATGAAGCTGCTCTGAGATGGAAAAAGAGCTGACGCATGAGCCGTTACTTCCTACGCCCATATGTTGGTATTCAATCATGCCATTCTTATTTCAGAACCTTGATTCAACCTAGGAATCCTTTCAACACACTGGGCTAGGGCATCACTATTGGTCGATAAGAACTGGCACTTAGTATTGTGATAAGAAATTATCATTCCAAAGGATACTTGGAAGTTAAACGCTTCTCTTTCACTCCTCAAGGACCCTGCGTTATTGGCCTGCCTGAACGAGATTCCTGGGTGATCAGAGATGCAGAACTGTCTGAGAAGAAGTTATCAAGGAGATGGACAAAGTCAAAGAGGAGCCATCACTGTTGTTCTTCCTTGCCCACCCAAGTGGAGAAAAGAAACATGGCCTTTTCTTCCTGTGTCAATTTAAGAATCATCTGTGTACTAAGACTACTCTTTGTTCATGTGGAACAAACCTTTAAATCCACATATCACCAGGTTTTAGACAGTGGCTGTTAGAAAGAGCCACACATACATCTTGGTTTCCCTCTTCTTTTGATGTAATGCTTTCTGACCCATTCTAATCCATGGAAAACATCAATTGAGTGAAAACACACTTCTGGAAGGAGTGAGACCTCCTTTGGATGTGTGATTTGTCAACTTAAATCAGCAGTAACTGCATCACACAGGTGTTCTAAGAGCCAGGTTTGGAATAAGACTGCTCCCTACCTGTAATCCTCAGGTGCCTTCACTTACGTATGGAGGCTTGATGGGGGTTTTCAGGTTGACTGGTGTTTCCTTATTTCTTGGTTACCTGTTGCCCTGGGGGAAATGGCTCAGGGACAGAACATCTGAAGAAAATTCTGAGTGAGGACTGGTGTGTCAACTGTCAGACTTTAAAAGCTAGCCGCTGAGTACATGTGATAGAAGCTGAGCTATGGAATGCAAGAGGCAACATGCCCAAACTAGCTTAGGAACAATGAAACTTTCGGGAAGTCTCTGCTTTCTCAAAGCCTAACTCGGCAGCCAACATTTGCCAGGCATTAAGAAACAGGTGGGAGGGGATAAGTAGGTGAGGCAAATGCTAGGTATGAACCGCTCAGAAGTTTTGTTAAAGCTTTGAATCTTCCCTTGTGTCATTCTTAAGAAAATCTCTTCTGAAAACACATTAAAGATCCGTATCATCTTGGAAGCTTTCATAGTTATGGAAGTATGTGCGTGTGCAGGTCAGAAAGAGCAGCCTGCATGAGGGCTGGGGTACCTCTGGCCGTGGGAGGACTGCCTGAAGGTTAAAGGTGAACTGGACCCGTGACCTCTCTTGGTCCCTTCCAACTCTAATTCTGTAATCCTAATGATCTTTGTAAACTGTCTAAAAGTGTTCTCTCCAGCAAGTTGCAGACAGGGCTGTTGAGAACATGCAACATCTATTGTTGCCTTTGCCCCCGGTTTCTATGCTGCTTCAAACAACTGAGGAAAAAGCAAAGAATACCATCAAAATCAGAAGCCAGAGTTCTCTCTCTCAAGGCAGTTAATAAGCAACTGAAGTTTCTCTGATTACGTTCTAAGGTGGTTTAATCATTTTATTTAGTTGTATTTTTATTTATCTATAGCTATCTATCTATAGCGTGCAAGTATTTTTTTCATATTTTAGGCGAGAAGAGAACAGAATGGACTTTTGCCTTACTCTCTAGCTACACTGTTAACATCTTGTCATGGCTTCCTATGACCTCCTTATAGATATTTCAAAGGTTTCTGGATAAAGCATTAGACATCAAAAAGGACATGGCATCTAACATCTGTGAATAACTGAAAGAAAAAAGTCCCTATAAAAAGGCCAATATTTTGATTATGTGTCTCTCTTCTTCAAGAAGTGATAACCTTGGAAGCTACAGGCAAGCATTTTCCTCTTTGGCATATGTGACGGGACTGCATATGAAGACATGCCTCATATATGATTTCCATATGGATAGTAGTAATTCTAACCCTATCTCCTTCAAGAAACTTGTGACACCCTTAAAAAGTGATATCATGTATTCTGGATAAGAACCACTACTCTAGGAGATGAAGAAGAAGCAGGACAACAGGTCAAGCCAGTGCCTTAGTCTTGCAAAAGGAAGGACAGCATTCATCCATCTGCTTATTTTTTAATTTATATATCCATTCATGATCAGAAGTTTTTTTTTTTCAAGAAAATTATTGTAGCCATGAATGAGGGAATGGTTTGGCATAAAAAGAGGCTAGATAAAGGGAAACCAGCTCAGAAGTTAATAGAATCACTGGGATGAGACACACAGAGGGCGAGAGATGAGGTGGAGATGGACACCAAGGACTGGAGAAAATGGAGCCTTGCCTGTCAACTATAGGATTGGAATAACAACTGTCATGAATATAGGAATATAAGATATTTGTGTATGGTCTTTGTAGTTATCAAGTTGCTTTTCTTTTTATTGTAATTCAGTGGACATGTGGTCCCTGACCCTGCTTTAGAGAAGAAGAGTCATCTAAGAACCCTTTCAATTCTCTCTCCTACCTAGGACCACTGGTACAGGAGGAGAGCTCTGACTGGACTTCAGAGCTGCTCAGGGAAGCCAAGCCAGGGAGACCAGCTGGTAGATTCATTAGGGAATTTCTATCTCAACTTTCTTGGTTTGGAATTCTCCTCTTTGGGAAACAGTGGCTGGGATGACACCTGTCTTAAAGGGGTCAATTAGTCTTGGATATTAATGAAAAAAGTGACCCATGGACAAACCTAAGGAGAACTGTGAAATGGGGTAAATTCAGATTTGGACCGTGGACCCAAATCATTCATATCATTGCCTCCTGTCCTTGACTCCTTTCACATTCTCTTTCCGATTTCCTTTTCGAAATTCCTCTCTCTTTTAGGTATGACTCCAGGGAAAAAATTAACACTTTAATGGGGACGCTAAAACAGTGCTCGGGGGTGGAGATTAGGGAAATCTGGACCCTACTTTCCCTAGGGCCATTTTCCTATTGCCCATCTGTATGCCACTCCAGTGCATACAGATATTCCTGTAAGCTCCTCCTTGCCTTGGTTGAGGACCACTACTCTACAACCTGAGGCATGAGAGGTTTCAGTGGTGAAATAGCAGCAGTGAACTGTATAGACAGGGCTGGAGAAGTCCCTGCCCAATAATTTATCTAGCTATAATAAGCAGAAAAACAGAAAGACAACTACTCCTGATCTGAAGGGCTACCCTGCTAGTCTTCCTGCTCTGAACCCCAAAACATCAGGGAGTGGGTTAAAATAAGTATAATCCACTAGGACTTCTCTGCCAATTCTTATTTCATCTGCATTTCATTGATGAGAAAAGAAATAATGAGATTCTATTTGAGTTTATGTTCCCACGGGTTATATGATAATTAACATACATATACTTACTATTTTCCAGGTACTGGTCTTAACGCTTTTTATATTAATATGCTCAATTTGTAACCCTTTATGTGCTAATATTCTCATTTAATCTTCTGAGATATGTGATACTATTATCAGCATTTTACGGTAATCTGAAGCACAATGAGAGTTTGAATAATTTGCTTAAAGCCACACAGCTAAGAGGTGACCAATGCAGGATCCATGCTCTTCACTACCACACTAGGCTGCCTCTCGAAAATGTCAAGACCATGAATTTAAGTGGAGAACCTCTGGTGTGGTTTCAGCTTAGAAAAGTGAAAGTAATCAAAGGCAAGAGGGATTATAAGTCACTGAACATCAGAATTGAAAAGGGCTATTGAGATGACAAGAACGGTCCAGTTTGGAAATAACAACAACACTGAGACCCCGCATGTCTTCCCTTAACCACAGTGAATCAGCGGCAAGGTTTTCATTAGTCTGCTGAACTCTCAATTAGCATAGTAGGAGGAAGAAATTGGTGGGACTGAGCAAACTCAATTAGCTCAAGAAAGAAATGGTTATTAGAAAAGAGTGGACCACAGATACTTTGCATCGGGCTCTGAAACATGAAATATTCAACCTGAAATTTCTACTAATCCAAAGTCAGAAAATTTTTCTATTTTGCTATCTATTGCTAGGTTCTTAAGTCCTTTTTGAAAGTTAATTCGATGGGAGAATTTCCAGATGTTATTATGGATTTTAAATCTATAAGGTCAAAGAGCCGCCTTCTACAGTGATGTCCTNAAAAGTCGCATGTCTTCCCTTAACCACAGTGAATCAGCGGCAAGGTTTTCATTAGTCTGCTGAACTCTCAATTAGCATAGTAGGAGGAAGAAATTGGTGGGACTGAGCAAACTCAATTAGCTCAAGAAAGAAATGGTTATTAGAAAAGAGTGGACCACAGATACTTTGCATCGGGCTCTGAAACATGAAATATTCAACCTGAAATTTCTACTAATCCAAAGTCAGAAAATTTTTCTATTTTGCTATCTATTGCTAGGTTCTTAAGTCCTTTTTGAAAGTTAATTCGATGGGAGAATTTCCAGATGTTATTATGGATTTTAAATCTATAAGGTCAAAGAGCCGCCTTCTACAGTGATGTCCTCTTCAGCACATTTTGACTAAAGCTCTCTCCAGATTCAAATTCCTACACAAGCCCACTCCCTGGCCGCCAGACCTGTGAGCATTTCATGGTACTCTGCTGCCATCGTCTGGCAAGCTGTAGTCAGGAAGCACTGACACCGCCCACTATTTCAGCAGCTGGGTACCAGATTGTTTGATAAAGAGTTCTCCAGGACACAGGGGATAGGCGTGGCAGGAGTATGGACCGAGGGTCAGTGCCAGGCAGGAAGAAGAAACGATCCTATTATGAGAAGAATCAAAGTTTCTGAGAATTGTGATCACTATAGGGAAGCTCAAACATTTGATTATAGGCTAAAAGTCTTACTAATTTATTCCCTAGATACTACTAAATGCATGTTACAGAGGTGGGTAAAATTTGTCATATCTACAAATGATGGCAGAGCCTTCTATTTATGCAAAAATCTTTCCCTCTTTATACTATAGCAACTTCCTGCTTTAAAATATAGTAAGGGCACCTGGGTGGCTCATTTGGTTAAATGTCCAACTCTTGATTTTGTCTCAGGGTCCTGAGATCAAGCTCCACCCAGTGTGGAGCCTGCTTAAGATTCTCCTTCTCCCTCTTCCTCTGCCCCTCTCCACTCTGCTTGTGCACTCTCTTTTTCTTGCTCTCGAAAAATAAATAAAATAAAGTAAAATAAAATAAAGTAAAATAAAATAAAAATAGTAAAATCGTACTTAAAAGCTTGCTAGAGGGGTGATTATTAATTTTTATAAAACATTTTTGTTTTGCAAAATGACCAACAGAAGTGAATGCATATGAGTGGGTATACTGAGCTTGCAGAAGTTTGATTTGCATACTGTGTTTATAGGAATACATCTACTGTGTGAAACCACGCTAAATTTTCATATATTATAAAGATACATGTAGTGATATGATACTTTTAATGTATTATTTATTCTTTCTTCACTCCTTTTCTTAGTGGGATTTTTATCCTATTCAGTCTCACCCCTTGCCTCAAGAAAGATTCATAGGTTATAGAACACAAAAATAGTCAGTGTATAGCTTCTGAATCCAAAATAGGGTCTCGAAGCCCATTTAATTCACAATCTTCAGACGTAAGCATTCAGTGGCAACCCTATGGACAACAGGGATTTCAGGTTACCTTCATCCCAGCTCACATCTAAGGCTGAGTTTCTACAGTGAGAGAATCAAACCAAGAAGACCAGAGGCTTCCACCACTGCCTACTGCCCTGCTCAAAAAGCAGATGTGTCACTTTGAGAGAACTCTCCAGCTCTGGAGCAGTGGCTCAGACAGTCTGCCCAGAGGGAGAGGCAGGGCATTAGAACAGCAGGTGCTGAAGCTCTTCCCAAGGGAGTCGGCTTTATTTGGAACAGCGTGGAAAAGTTCAAGGCCAAAGGTGCTCTTGAAAACAATGGTGATTTTGGTGGCAAACAATTAGGTTGAGGTTGGTAGCTCCATGAGAGCAAAAAGTAAACTGTACGCCAGAATTTACTACAGTGAGACAGGAAAACAGCTAGTGAGTGCTCTCTTTGGGTCAGAAAGGACCTCAAAGATTGGCCTCAAAAACTAGTCCTGCAATGGGGCCCACATTTAATTAAATAATACCTTAGAACACTATATGCCTGAGGGTATTGCCAAGAATAATAGAGTCAGCAGCAGCCAGTAGTGCACACCAAGAGCTGGGCGTGATACCAACAGAGGCAGAGAGATGAACAGAGAGATCAGGAAAGGAGACAGTACAAAGAGCTCTATTAAAACCACCGTCATCCCCAGGTGACCACGTGCTACCCCAAGATGCATTCTGATGAGCAATATCAGAGCCTTAATGCTGCCAGGGGAATTGATTTCAATGAAATAGTCAAGCTCAATTACTAATTCACTAATCAAACAAGCAATGACAACAAGCCCTGGTATCCAGAATTGCTACAATATATTATCTAGAAGTCTAGTTTTCAACAAGAACAGCAAAATTATGATATTTAAAGAAAGAGGAAAACATGAACCATACACAGAGGTTAAAAAAAAAAAGAGCAGACAACAGAAATGGCCTGTGCAAGGGTCCAGATGTCACACTTAGCAGACAAATTCTTGAGATCAGCTATTACAAATGTGTTCAAAGAATTTTAAAAACCATGATTTAAGAAATAAAGGCAGGGGGGCGCCTGGGTGGCACGGTGGTTAAGCGTCTGCCTTCGGCTCAGGGCGTGATCCCGGCGTTATGGGATCGAGTCCCACATCAGGCTCCTCTGCTGTGAGCCTGCTTCTTCCTTTCCCACTCCCCCTGCGTGTGTTCCCTCTCTCGCTGGCTGTCTCTATCTCTGTCGAATAAATAAATAAAATCTTAAAAAAAAAAAAGAAATAAAGGCAGGATGACAATATCTTTTCAAAGAGACAATAATAAACAGAAATTATAAAGAAGAACCCAATGGAAATTCTATACTTGAAAAGTATACTAATTGAAGTTAGTTATTCACTAGAAGGGTTAATGGATTGAATCGTGTCCCCCAAACTCATGTCTATGCGGAACCTCAAAATGTGACTGCCATGGGCTGCACTGTGTCCTTCCCAAATTTACATGTTGAAGCCCTAATTCCCAGTGTGACTGTATGTGGAGATGGAGCCTTTACAAAAGTAATTAAGGCCAAATAAGGACCCTGATCTGATAGGATTAGTGTCCTTATAAGAAGAGGAAGAGAGACCAGAGCTTGCTCTCTGCCATATGGGGACACTGGGGGAAGGTGGCCATCTATAACCCAGGAACAGACTTCTCTCCATAAACTGAGTTGGCTGGTACCTTGATCTTGGAATTCTAGCCTCCAGAACTGTGAGAAAATAAATTCCTCCTGATTAAGCCAGCCCAGTCTGTAGTATTTTGTTTTGGCCACCCAAGCTGCCTACTACAGTGACCTTAAATGGAAATGACATCCTTGCAGATGTAATTAGTTAGGAATCTCAAGATAAAATCGTCCAGAATTTTGGATGAGTTCTAAGTCCAAACTGATGTCCTTAAAAGAGGAAGAGAACACAGAGGAGAGACACAGGAAAGAGGGCCATGTGAAGACAGAGGCAAGATGCAGTGATGTCAGCACAGGCAAGGGCCACCAGCAGCCTCTAGAGCGGAAAGACGCAAGGAAGGATTCTCCTGAGAGCCTTCAGAAGGTGTTGCCCTGCTGACAACACCTTGATTTCAGACTTTGGTCTCAGAACTGGGACAGAATAATTTTCTCTTGTTTGAAGCTACCCAATTTAGGGTAATTTGTCTTGACAGGCCTAGGAAATAAGTCAAGGGGCTTAGGATAGGCACAAAATACACCCTCCCCCGAAGATGTCCATGTCCTAATCTCCAGAACTTGTGAGTATGTCATGCTATGTACGGTGCGGGGGATTCAAGGTTGCAAATGGAAAGGTGCTAATCAGCTCACCTGGAGAGATTTTCCCAGATTAACCAGGTGGCTTAATGTAATCACAGGATTTCTTTCAATGTGGAACAGGGAGGCAGGAGATCCAGAGTCGGAGAAGGTAACCTGACGATGGAAGCAGAGTCTGAGCAATGAGATGAGAGAAAGGCCTGTCCAGACATCGCTGGCTTTAAAGACAGAAGGGGGCCATGAGCCAAGGAGCACCGACAGCCTCTACAACCTGAGTAAGCAAGGCCATGGATTCTTCCTTAGAACTTCCATAAAGACCCCTGCCAGGTAGGCCCATTTTAGACTTCTGAATGATAAAATAATGTTAACTTATCACTAAGCCACTTCATGTGTGGTAATTTGTTACAGTAGCAATTGGAAACTAATATAGGGCCCAGCATTAGATCAGAACTGCCAGAAGAAAAAAAATCAAATATAGGACAGACTGACAGATACTGCAATCCAAAAGAGCAAGAACAAAAGAGAAAGACAGACGGACAGAGACAGAGGGAGAGAGAGAGAGAGAGAAGAAGGAAGAAAAATAAATAATTCCAGAAATATGTGGATCCTCATTAGGTGTACCATATATATGTAAAGACAGGACCAAGTAGAGGGAAGAGAGATGAAGGAGGAGAAAAAATACTCAAATAAATAATGAATTAAGTCTTTCAAAATTTGATGAAAAATATTAATCTACATATATGGGCACACCTCAGAGGTATTGTAGGTTTGGTTCCAGACCACTTTATTTTTTTTTAATATTTTATTTATTTATGTGACAGAGAGACAGCCAGCGAGAGAGGGAACACAGCAGGGGAGTGGGAGAGGAAGAAGCAGGCTCCCAGCGGAGGAGCCTGATGTGGGACTCGATCCCGGAATACCGGGACCACGCCCTGAGACGGAGGCAGACGCTTAACGGCTGCACTACCCAGGCGCCCCTCCAGACCACTTTAATCAAGCAGATATCACAGTGANAGGACCACGCCCTGAGACGAAGGCAGACGCTTAACGGCTGCACTACCCAGGCGCCCCTCCAGACCACTTTAATCAAGCAGATATCACAGTGAAGCAAGTCAATGAATGTTTTGGTTTCCTAGTGCATATATAATGTCTATGCTATACTACAGTCTAAGTGTGCAAGAGCATTATGTCTAAAAAAAGTACAGAACTTAATTAAAAAATACTTTATTGCTAAATAATGCTAACCACCATCTGAGCTTACAGTGAATCACAATGTTTTTGCTGGTGAGGGGGCTTGCCTTGATGCTGATGGCTGCTGACTGATCAGAGTGGTGGTTGCTGAAGGCTGGGGTGTCTGTAGCAATTTCTTAAAATAAAACAATGAAGTTTCCTGCATCAACTGACTCTTCCTTTCACTTGAACACATAGAAGCCATTGTAGGGTTATTAACTTTTCTAATATCAATATTGTGTCTCAGGGAATAAGGCCTAAGGACAAGGAGTGGAGTAGCTGGTCAGTGGAGCAGTCAGAATACATACCATACTTACCAATTAAGTTATATGTGTTACATGGACATGGTCCATGGCACCCAAAATAATTACAATAGTAACATCAAAGATCACTGATCACAGATCGTCATAATAAATATAATAATACTAATAATACTGAAGTTTGAAATATTGTGAGATTACCAAAATGTGACACAGAAAAATGAAGTGAGCAAATGCTGTTGGAAAAATGGTGCCAAAAGACTTGCTTGATGCAGGGTTGCCATAAAACTTAAATTTGTAAAAAATGCAATACCTGCAAAGTGCAATGAAGTGAAGCACAATAAATTGAGGTATGCCTGTATTATTTTCCAATGAATGCTATAACAAATTACCACAAAATGTTGGCTTAAAACAACATTCTTTTATTCTCTTACAATTCTGGAGTTCAGAAGTCTGAAGTAATTTTCCCTGGGCTAAAATCAGGGCATTAAATTCCTTTCAGGGATTCTAGGGGATAATCCATCTCCTTGTCTTTCCAGCTACTGGAGGATCCCTGTATTCCTTACCCTGTGGCCCTTTCCTCCATCTTCAAAGACAATGACATAACATTTTCTCTCTCTGAATCAGCTTCCATCTGTTTTCACCACAAGCCCTTTTCTCTCCTTTACATAGCTGAATCTCCTCCTTCTGCCTCCCTTTCATAAAGACCTTTATGATTACATTTAGATTCCACATAGATAATCCAGGATAATCTGTTCATCTCAAGATCCTTAATTTAATCACATCTGCAAAGTTCCTTTTGCCATATGAAAATAACATTCACAGGGTTCCAGGGGCTAGGGTACAGCTATCTTTGGGGGCCATTACTTAGTCTATTATATTACACATCCAAAGATATCAGTGAACTTCAACAGGATAAACACAAAGATATCCAGACACAGACATATCATAGGAACTATGCTGAAAGTTAAAAACAAAAAGAAACTCTTAAAAGCAGCAAGAGACAGACACAACTTGATTTACCAGTGAGAGTAACAGGTGACTTCTCATCAGAAAGAATGAAGGCTAGAAGGTAACTGTCAACCAAAAATTCTATACCCAGTAAAACTATCTCTCAAAAATGAAACTGAGCCACACACAAAAAAATGATAAAGGCTTCAGAAAGTTTGCTCCCCCATAAAAACAAAGAATAAACTGACAAAAGTGATCAGAATGATTTTTTTTTTAGAATTCTGAAAACTAATTGGCACTGATCCAAGAAAAATTAGTCCAGAAAAATGAATATATCTCAGTAAAAACAGCAATATTTGTGGTGTTTTAACTTATATTAGTCCCATCTCCAACTCCCTAGCTAATTAGTATCCTTGCAAAAGAATGCCCCATATTCCTGGCGCCAGAGGGAGTAGAGCAGAACTGCGTTTCTTTCAAAGCCTTATTTCCAAAGAGGAGTCATCATTTGACTTGTGTGGTGGTTCCCTGGATGACACGACTTGAATGGCTTATCTTTCTCAACCTTATTTGAACTTACTTCATTCTAAAATCCTCTACCCAGTAAGCTATAGCATATGTTTTAGTATCACAACTGTCTGAGGCAATGGATAAAAATAGGGCAAATGATAGACTAAATAAAAGTTTAAAGGGAAAACTAGGGAATGAGTTGTCCATAGGCACTTTAAAAAACTCTGGAACAGTCCTGAAAATGTAAAAATGACACCCATGCACAGGACTCCAGGACCATGTACAGATGTGTGCATGTTGAGAAGGCCTTAAGCTCTCACCTCTAACTGACCTTTATGTTCTGTGCAAGCAGGAAGTGAAGGCTAAAGCAGAGTTGTCAACTGCCTAGCTGAGTATTGAAGGCATGCCTCAACAAAAACACAAAATACCTTGACAAATACTGGGAGATTTATTGGTTGCAGGTATTTAAAAATATCTCTGTCCAATTATTAGATGACCACTAAACTAGCACAATAGAGAATTCAGTGGCTACAAATGACAAAGATGCAGACATTATATAGTTCATAAAAGTAACTAAAATACTGACAACTACAACAAGCAATAGCAACAAAAAAAAGCCCACTGGGAATAAGGTGTGTGAAGTCTAGATTTCCATAATTACCACATTTATATTTGCAATATCTAATTTTCAGCAAAAAATTATGAGACATGGACAGAAACAGGAAAGTATTATCCATACACAGGATGAAAAGCTACCAAAAGATATTGTCCCTGAGGAAGCCCAGACATTGCATTTACCGGTCAAAGACTTTCAATCTATTAAAAGTTATTTTAAGTAAGTTCAGAGAACTAAGGCAAATTATAGCTAAAGAACTGAAAGAATATGAGAATGATGTCTCACAAAACAGAGAATACCAATAAAGAGTTGAAGTTATTAGGGGCGCCTGGGTGGCACAGTCAGTTAAGTTAAGCTACTGCCTTTGGCTCAGGTCATGATCTTGGGGTCCCAGGATTGAGCCCCACAAGGGGGGGTGTCCCTGCTCAGCAGGGAGTCTATTTCTCCCTCTCCCTCTGCTGCACCTCCCCAGCTTGTATTCTCTGTCTCTCTTGCTCTCTCTCACTCTCAAATAAATAAATGAAATTTTTAAGAAACTAAAAAAATAAAAAAAGAGAGTTATTCAAAAAATAGGAATCCTGGAGTTGAAAGTATAATAACTGAAATAAAAAAATTATTGTAATTTGAGATCAAGTTTGAGCATGCTGAAAAAAGAATCAGTCAGCTCAAAGATAGGTCAAGGGAGATTACCCAGTCTGAGTGACAGAAGGAAAAATAAAGAAAGAAAAGTGAATGGACTTTGAGAGAGCCTCTGGGATGCCATATAAATATACCAACATCCACTTAATGGGAGTCACAGAGGGAGAAGAGAGAGAGAGAGGCCAGAAGGAATATTTGAAGAAATAATGTCCAAAAACTTCCCAAATTGGATGAAAAACATTAATCTACACAACCAAGAAGCTTACAAATTCTAAATACGATAAATTCAAAAAGATCAACATCTAGGCACTCCATAATCAAACTACTGAAACCCAAAGAAAAGGAAAGAATCTTCAAAGCAGCAAGAAGTTACTCATCACGTACAAGGGCTCCTCAATAGGATTGACAGCTGATTTCTTATGAGAAACAATGGAGGCCAGTAAGCAGTAGGATGACATATTCAAAGTCCTGAATGAAAAAAAGCCAAGAAACAATTCTGTATCTGCTAAAACTATCCTTCAAAAATGAAAGATAAATTAAGACATTTGAAGCCTAAAAATCCTTAGAGTTCATTGCTTTTAGACAAGCCCTACATCAAATACTGATGAGAATCTCTGAATTTGAAATAAAAGGATACTAGGCAGTAGTTCAAATCCACATGAAGAAACAAAGAACACTGGCAGCGGTATATTTCCATAAGTAGTTATAAAAAAGAAAATACAGAGCTTTTTGTTTGTAACCTCTTTTTTCCTATCTGATTTAAAAGATGAATGTGTAAAGAAATAATTGCAAATCTATGCTGATGGCCACATATATGTAAGTACATAGTTTATGATGATAACCTAAAGGGAGGAAATGGAACTATATAAGAACATAGTTTTTATATACTATAGAAACTAACTTGGCATTAATCCAAACAAGATTATTATACATTGTCATGTTAACAGCATATCCCGGCCAACTACCAAGAAAATAACTAAAATATGTATATGAAAATAAATGGCAAGGGATTTAAAATGGTACATTAGCAAATATCTAACACAAAAGAAGGGAGTAATTAATGATTTAAAAAACAAAAAGATATGACATATAAAAAAACCCCAGCAAAACAGCAGTTGTAAATACTAATTGCATTTACAATAATTGCATTTACATTTACATTGCATTTACAGTAATTGCATCAAATATGAATGAATTAAACTCTGCCATAAAGAAATGGGGGGGGCGGTGCCTGGGTGGCTCAGTCAGTTAAGCGTCTGCCTTTGGCTCAGGTCATGATCCCAGGATCCTGGGATAGAGCCCTAAGTCAGGCTCCCTCCCAGCAGGGAGCCTGCTTCTCCCTCTCCCTCTTCCTGCCATTCCCTCTGCTTGTGCTCTCTCTTGCTATTGCTCTCTGTCAAATAAATACATAAAATCTTTAAAAAAATAAAATAAAATAAAGAAGCAGGGATTGCCAGAATGGAAAAAAAACCCAAACATGATCCAACTGTATGCTGCATGCAAGATACATAGTTTAGATTCAAAGACACTAAGAGATTGAAAGAAAAAAATGTAAAAAGATATTTCATGCAAATGGTAACCAAAAGAGGGCTGGAGTGGTTATACTAATTTCACACAAAATAGAATTTAAGACAAATATATTACTAAAGACAAAGACATTTTATAATGATAAAATGGTTAATCTACCACTAAGATATAACAGACTTAAAGGCACATAACAGTAGAAATCCAAAATACATGATTCATTAAACTAACATATTTAAATGGGGAAACAGACAATTCAACAATAATAACTGGAAGTTTAATACCCCACTTTCAATAACAGATAGAACAACTATCCATTGTTCTATCAGCAAGGATCAGCAAGGAAATATAAGACTTAAAAAACCCTATAAACCAACTAGACCTAACAAACATTTATATAACAGTCCACTCAGTGACAGAAGAATACGTAGTTTTCTCAACCATACATTGAATATTTCCCAGGATAGGTCATATAATAGTCCATAAAATAAGTATGAATAAATTTAAAGGAAGTTAAGACATACAAAGTATGCTCTTCAACTACAATGAAATGAAATGAAAAATCAGTAACAAACGAATCGGGGAAATTCATAAATATGTGGAACTAAAAACAACACATGCCTAAATAACCAATGGGTCCTCCCCCTACAAATCACAAGTGAAATTATAAAATACTTTATATTAATGGAAAATGAAAACACGGCTCATCAGAAATATGACATGCCCTTAAAGAGTACTTAGAGGAAATTTTATTGATATTGATGCCTCTATTTATTAAAGAAGAAAAAAAAGATCTAAAATCACATGACCTAATCACCTTTCATGTTAAGACATTGAGAAGAGAAAATTAACCCATATCAAGTTGAAGGAAGGAAATAATAAAAATTAGAGTATACATAATTTAATTAAAAGATTGAACAGTGGTAGATAAAAATAAGTTAAAATTGGTTCCTTGAAAAACCCAACAAAATTGACAAGCATTTTTGGCAAGACTGGCCATAAAAATGAAGAAATACCCATATTACTAAAATCATAAATTAATGAGCAGATATTAGACAAGAAAATGAAATAAAAGGCCATAAAACAAGGTATTAGAGCTAATAAAACAAGTTCAGTAAGGTTGCAGAACACAAGATCAATACACAAAAATCAACCATATTTGTATACCTTAACAATGAATCATCTGCAAACGGAGTGAAGAAAACAATTTCAGGTGCACCTGAATGGCTCAGTTGGTTAAGCATCCAACTCTTGGTTTCAGCACAGGTCATGATCTCAGGGTTGTGGGACTGAACCCCATGTAGGGCTCTGTGCCAGCGTGGTCTGCTTGAGATTCTCTCCCTCTCCCTCTGCCCCTCCCCATTGCTCATGCTCTCGCTCTCTCTCTAAAATAAAGAAATAAATAAAATCTTAAAAAAGGAAAACAATTGCATTTACAATAGCACTAAGAAGAATAAAATACTTAGGAATCAATTGAACACAAGTAGTATAAAATGCATTATCTGAAAATTATAAAACACTGTTGAAGGAAATTACAGATATAAATAGATATAAAGACATCACATGTTCATGGGTCAAAAGACTTACTATCTTAATAGCAATATTTCCAAAATTGATCTACAGATGCAACACAATGCCAATCAAAATCCCTAGTGCCTTCTTTGCAGAAATTGACATGTTTATCCTAAAATTCATAAGGACATGCAGGGACCCAGAATAATCAAAACAATCTTGAAAAAGAATAACAAACTTGGAGGACTCATATTCCAAATTTCAAAATATAATACAAAACTACGGTAGTCAAGTCAGTGTGGTATTGACACAAAGCTAGACATACACATCAAAGAAATAAAACTGAGACTCAGAAATAAACCCACACCTTTGCAGTCCATAGTTTTTTGACAAGGTTACCAAAAACAGCTCAACGGGGAAGTTCTTTGAAAAAATGGTGCTGGGACAACTGAATATCCACATCGAAAAGAAAGAATTTGGACCCTTTCATCACACCAAACACAAAAATCAACTCAAAATGGATCACTGACCTCCAAGTAAGAACTAAGAACATAAAATTCTTAGAAGAAAATATTGGAGTAAATCCTTATGACCTCAGGTTAGCTATTCCACAAAAACACAAGCAACAAAAGATAAAATACATCACTGGACTTCATCAAAATTTAAATTTCTGTACCTCAAATTATATGAAGAAAATAAGAAGACAAACCACAAAATGGGAGAAAATATTGGCAGATCATACATCTGATAATGGACATGTATTTAGAATATATAAAGACCGTGTACAACTCAATAATAGGAAGACAACAACCCAATTTAAAACTGGGTAAAGGATCTGAATAGACATTTCAAAGACATAAAAATGACCAATAATATCCTCATAAAAAGATGCTCAACTTCATTAGCCATTAGGGCAACTCAAGTTACAACCACAATAAGATACCAATTTACACCCATTAGGATGGCTATTATTTAAAAAAAAAAAAAAGAAAATTATTTTTTAAAAAAGGATGTGGAGAAATTAGAACTCTTGTGCATTGCTGCTGGTAATGTGAAACGATGTAGCTGCTGTGCAGAACAGTATGGCAGTTTCTCAAAGAATTAAATATAGAATTAATATCTGATTTAGCAATTCTACATCTGGGTATATACATGAAAAATTGCAAGCAGGAACTCAAACAGATATCTGAGCACCAATATTCATAGCAACATTATCCACAATATCCAAAAGGTGGAAACAATTCAAATGTCCATCAACAGATGAATGAATAAACAAAATGAAGTATATCCATACAATGTAATACTGTTCAGCCATAAAAAGAAATGAGGTATTGTTACATGCTACAACATGGCTAAGTGAAGGGTGCCAGACACAAGAGGCCTCATGCTGTCCAATTCCCATTTCATGAAATGGCCAAAACATGCAAATGTATAGACACAGAAAGTAGACTAGTGGTTGCCAGGGGTGTGGGCAGAAGAGAATGGGGAGTAAGCACCATTGGGTACGGAGTTCCTTTCTGAGCTCCAAAAAATGTTCTAAAATTGTAGTGATGGTTGCACAAATCTGCTTACACACTAAAACCCACTGAACTGCACACTTTAAAAGTCTTATTTCATGGTATTTAAATTATATCTTAATAAAGCTATTGAGATATAAAAATGCTAGAGCTGGGATTCCTCAGAAAGGACCCACCCGCTCTCCCACAGCCAACACACACAACTTGTGTTTCAGGTTGGTGAGGCATGGCTGGACAAGGAAAATATGATAGCTTTAGTGGTGTGCAAGGGGGGGAAATGAGGGATGTTTTTCCATTTTCACACGGATTTTCATCGGTGGAGGGTGCTATGCAAGATAACCACGGAGGAGGCGACGGGGCAGCAAGTGGGCTTAAGCAGGAAGCAGGCCTGAGAGGGCTCCCACCTCCTGACATGCATATATATACACCAGGAGACTGAAAAATCCCAAACAGCTGAGGGGCCAAAATAACATATGGAATGAAAAGACCAGGAGTACAAGAAAAGGGGCTTTGCAGACCTCAAGACCAGAGGCTATGGCTGGGATGATGGATTTCAGTAACAAATGACAGAAGGTGATCCAACCCAGGAAGAACTGATACTGGTTACAGACAGAGAGGTCACAGAAGCTTACACTTACCAGGGAATGAGGTACCTCAGGAACAAGGAAGGGCTTGTATGAAAGGGTATCTTGCTGTCCACTATAAGAACAACCACAGGGCTGTCTGGGGGGCTCAGTCAGTTAAGTGTCCAACTCTTGATTTAGGCTCAGGTCATGATATCAGGGTCATGAGATCAAACCCTGAGTGGCACTCCTCACTGGGTGTAGAGTCTGCTTAAGACTCTCTCTCTCCTTCTCCCTCTGCTCTTCTTCCCCACCCTGGCTCACACATTTGCTCTCTCAAAAAAAGAGAAAAAAAACCACAAAAAACAGCAACAACCACGATGTTGAGCAAATTTACTCCTGCATTTAAATAGAATACTGGGGGGAAGGAAAGGATAAGAACTTAAGGGATAAGAACCTTAGAGATAAGAATAGTTCTGATAGGAAATTCAAATTTTGAATTAGGTTTAAATGCTGACACACTGGGATTTTATTCACAGAATCTTAAGGTACCTGGAAGAGACTAAGTTTTAAACTACAAGGGACAAAGTTATCATGAATGCTTGAGACGATTTCTCCTTTGCTGCTACAGGGTGAGATTGTTGGTAAGCTATTGAGTTCAATTAGAGACAAAAGAAAAAATTACATTTCCTCATCAGTATGTCAGAATGAGTAAACTTTAAATCCCTTATAATCCATTCAGGAGACAGAGTACTCAAGGAATGGTACTGTTCCCAACACTAGGAGAAATGACAATTATGTGACAAAAGAGAGGTGTTAGCTAACACTACAGTGGCAATCATATTGCAATATAAATATATCAAATCAGTATGTAGCAAACCTTCAATTTACACAATGTTGTCAAATAAACATAGCTCAATAAAATAATTTTTTTTAAAAGAACGGTCATGAGGCCATGTGGCCAGACAAGCAGTCAGATACAGGCTGAACTTTGAGACTGAAGATGGGGAGACCATTGTGATGGAGTGAAAAGGAATGGGCTAAAAGTCAGCAGGTATGGCATTGAGTTGGGGGAGGGTGCCTCCAGTTGGCTCTTGACTTTGAATATTACTGAATCTCTTTCAGTACTCATTTGCTTGGCCTGTGAAGGAGCCTAACTAGATACCTAGCAAGATTTCTTCCAGCTCTAAAAGACTGATTCTCAGGTCTTGTATGCCCAGTGGGGAAATATCTGCCATTTCTTGGCCAAGTTCAATGGGTATTATCTTTTAAGAGAGAGAACTTCTCCTCTTCCTTTGGCCATGCCTCCAGAAGCTGGGGTGACGGCAACCAGATATAAAGTGCAGTTACCTGGGAAGTGTCGATGGATCTTGGCTTTGCAGCTACATTTTCCAATCAGCTCAGGAGTAAAGATACCACTGTGACAGGTGGCACAGTAAAAGGAGGCTCTGGACAATGAAAGCAAATCAAGAATGACTTATGTGAGGCTCAATGCTAAGGAAGCATGGCGCTGACTCAGTCTGTCTGCCATTAAGTTGCATTTGCTTTAGGACTTTCTCCCCATAAAGTAATAAAGAAATTACCTTATGACTTCCTTTGTAGATTCAGCAATAAAGAACCCTAGTGTGTTCCTACGCAGCCTAACTTGTGCGGGCGGGTTTAGTACCAGACCACTGGAAACAGAGAATAAAAATACAGTAATTTTCCCCTTTAATTTCTGTGGCAATATTTGGTGTTTTATTCTGTCTGCCATTACCAATGGATTCTCTAAATTGTGGAGTTAATGAGGCTCCCTCCCCTTTTACTGCCAAACATAGTGGGAAAACTGCATTTGATTACATATCTTTGATTGCTGCTAAATATCCAGAAGGGAGTCAGGTCATAACATGATTGCTAAGTTGCACACAGCTGAGCTAAGGGTGTGCTCCTTCCTGGACTGTGTCCTGAATCTGAAATGGTTAAACCAACTCAGATGCATGAAGCCTTGCTAATTTAGGCTACCCAATGTCATGGCCACATGGTTGCAAGTCTTACGGTCATAGTAGTGGTGTTTATCCTTAGGCTACTTGCCCTGGAAAATTAAATTATGTCTACTTTACCAGCTGGATTCCAAAGTTCCTTTTGTTTGCCTATGCAATTTTTGAACTTGCATATTTCTTTTGACTTCATTTTTTTTCTATCTTGATTGACAGATTTTTGAGAGTAGGAACCACATGAATTGTTTCTATTGCTACATGAACACTTTGATTTTCTCCTTCCTTATGGTTTATGTGTTTGAAAATGACATCTTACAAATTTCACACATGATACTCCTTGACTCAGTACTATATTATGACAATTTGAATTCCTCACATTTTCCTTCTGTTTGTCAGGCTATCCCATTTTTATTTCCTTTAATTCAGACCTCCAACACGATGTGGTCCTATAACCTTGAAACTACCGTCACTTTATTTGCACATGGTAAAAGTACTCCTTTACTCCCTTAAAACACTCCTTTTATATTAACTTTGGAAAGAAGTCAAGTCTTAGTTTTGGCAAAGCTTATTCCATTGTTAGGGTACTCCAAAGTAACTTGCTAGTGTAAGAGCCCTACAAAAATAAAAGGGGTAGTACCACAAAAGCGCTTCCATACTATGCTAAGAATAGAAAGATGCTGGGTAGCTGTGTTGAGGCTATATTGAGGCAGTTTATAATCTGAGACATTGGATGGCATTTTCCAAATGTTTACTGACCAATATTAATGAGCAGAATAAATGCTTTTAACTTTGAAAGGAAAAGAACATGGCTTTGTGCCCCCACCCCACTATCACTGGCTGATACCACTAGCTAGCAAACATAAGCTTAATTGTACCTTCATAACTCTTATTTTTAAGGGAGTGTCCTCCAAACTCACATTAAATACTTAGTTATGAAGATATTGTCACAATAATTGCTGTGGTTGCATTTGAAAGAAGAGGTGAACTCCCTTTGAAGATTTTTCCAAACTGGCTTGATAGCCCCTTCATGGATCATGGCCAGTTGCTCTCCAGAGAATGTTCACTGCTGGAACAAACTTAGAATATCATCTGACTGTGGTCAGATCCAGCTTTATCTCTTAGCAGATGGTAAATTATTCCCTAAGACAAATCCTTATGATTGTCAAGGGCTTTTCCAAGTGTTTTTTTTTTTTTTAAGATTTATTAACTTATTTATGTGAGAGAGAGAGAGAGAGAGAGAGCATGAGCAGGCAAGCAGGGGGAGGGGCAGAGGAAGAGGGAGGGAGAGAATCTTAAGCAGGCTCCACACCTAGCTCGGAGCCTGATGTGGGGCTCCATCTCACATCCCTGAGATCATGACCTGAGCTGAAATCAAGAGCTGGATGCTTAACTAAGCCACCCAGGCGCCCTGGGCTTTTCCAAGTTTTAAAGTCTATTCAAGTGTATCAATTAGAAGAGAAAATAAAAGGTGAGAAAAGATGGGTTTCCCCTCCAGTTTTTCTGTATACTAGTCTCAACCCCAGACATTGAGATGCCCTATTTTCCTTCCACTTGTGGCTGTGGTGGATTTAGTACAGCATAATGATCAGAATCACCACCCCAGAGCCATGCTGAGTTCAGATGCTGGCTCTGCCACTTGCGACTGATGTGAGTTTGGGAAATTATTTAACTTTTCTGGGCCTCATCTTCCTGCTCTGTAAAATGGGACTAATAATTGTATCCATTGTTGTAGAGATTCAAGAGGTTATATAAGTAAAGTGCCTGTAACACTGTTGGTCATGAACTAGCGATCGTGTAAAAGACTGCTGTTATCCAAATCAGGACTTAATCTCTTTGATTCACCTGACTCTTCGGTGAGAAACCAAAGCTAAATGTAAGTTGGCGCAGGTTTCATTTTCATTAGGTGTACATATGTGCTAACTAATAACAGTACCAGGACACCTTGAATATATGTAGAAATTAGCTGCTTAGTAAATGTTTGTGTTTCTGGTCTGCGATGTCCCTTAGTCATCCTAATAAAGTTTGAAGAAATCTAGGGTGCTAAAGTTGGAAAGGACCTCAAGAGCATTTGGTCCAGTAGTTTACAAATATCAGTGAAAAAACTGACTATATCATGGGGACTTTAAAAAATTCTCTGGTCCCACCCTTGGAGATTTTGATTTTGTAAAGTTCAGAGTGGGATTTTGGAATCTATATGCCTTTAAAGCTTTGCAAATAATTCCAGTGCATAGCCCATGTTGCTGAAGGCCAAGTTCTGGGCCAATCTAAGACTCAAAATGCCTGGCTTATGGTTCCAAGACTCTATCCTTTTTACCATAACCTATTTGTGGCAGAGATGTCATTTGTGCACAGATTCAGATTTTGAGATTTTCTTGAGCACAGCAGGACTGTTAAATAGAATTTAGCCAGCCAGACAATACTATTTGTTATTCTCTCCTTAAGGACCTCCTTTGTACAGTACCCCATTGACTATTTTTGCCTGGAAATATATTTTGCAACATCTCTGCTTAGAGTTTTCTTCTTTCCAACCATTCACATAAAATTGTTCCTTTGTAGTCCATCTGATATCATTCGAACTTGTTGAATTTTGACTATTTCCCTATAATTCTAAGGCTCCTGTCAGTTTTAGAGCTAGAAAAGGTCTCAGGTATTAACATGACCTCCTCATTTCACAGAAGATAGATGTTTCTCCAACACCAAGGAGCTAGCGAGTCATAATCAGGATCAGAATTTAGTCTGTTGATTCCAATTTAATTCAACTTAGTTTTCCACTAAAAAACATACATAAGCCAATATAATGGTCTTTCTTGTTCCCATTTAAACCCTCAGTTTTTCTTATTTTTCAACATTTTTTCTCTCTCTCTCTATATATATATCATTGTAGATGATTTGCTATTTTCCCTGGATTTTCTTTTTTATTACGTGATAAATTATCTTACTTCTCATATTATCCATTATGGGTTCTTAAGAGATTCCAATGGTCTAATAATGTTGCTTCTTTCTTTTAACCCTACCAATAGCAGACCTGTTCAGTAGGCCAAATTCCCATTTTGCCATATTTTGGAGCTTAGTTTCTAAAGCTACGGTTTGTGGGAACATTTTTTTTGTCATAAATAATTCTAACTCATAGTGCTATTTCATGGTCGAGACTTGTAATATCTGGGAATAAATTAAAAGGAACAGATCTGAGAAGGAGACCATTGTTCTCTCCCCAGCTCGTGAAAGAGAATTTGGGGAGGGCCATGGGAACAAAGACAAAGCCCCTGTCTACCCACTAGGGTAACCATCCTAACTCCAATCATTAGATTCTAACCCCAGTCATTAGAGAAAGTGCACCACAGCATAGTGGGCGCCCAACAGGCTTGCTCTCAACAAATGGCAAAAGCTTAGTTATGGCTGTATTTTGGAAAAGTCTTAATCATAAAGATTCTCCTTTAAAAAGCTGCAGAGATTCAAAGTCTAATTGTTACCAGTAACCATGAAAGATGGATTTGTGTTCGATGGCTATCAGCATGAGTCCCAACTTCACAAAGCAAAGCCTAGGAAAGAAGACAAGTAATTGTGAGGAAAGAGGATAGCAGGGTGCTAATTCACAAGAATATGACCAGCACTTTGTGCTCTGTGCCTGGGAAAACGCTAGCACCTCGGCAGAGGAAGAGACTCCCGAATGCAAGTGAATCCATTCTAAAGTACAGCGTAGCCAGCATGGTGACTGTGACAAATACGAAATTGTCCCACATAGACTGCAAGCTTCTAAATTGCAGAGATGGAGACTTGTTCATTCTTACACCTTCAGTGTTTATCATGGAGCCTGGCCTACGTTGACCCCCCGAGTGAACACTGTTGAAAGAATGTCATTGCATGAAGAATGAGAAAAGTATTTCTTTTAACTTACCGGGAAACTTCAGGAAAACTCATTCCAGCAAAGTCATCAGAGAGACGTTGAGTCAGGATTTTGTTCTTCAGGCCATTAATGAAATATTTTTGCCAGGGCTGTTTAGGAGAAACCTGGAATACACAATCATGCCACATGTACCACACTGACAGGGAATATGGGATGGTATAATGCAAGTTGTATACCCTGTTAGGCAGCCAAACAGCACCCGTTGCGCTTAAGTCATAGAAAAGAGTCCTAGTGGTTCACTGAAGAAATGTCAAAGGAAGAACTAAAACTCTACCATACATCTCAACTATTTACACTAGAGAGTTCAGAATGAAGAGAAAGTATCATGACTTGGTTTCTTCCCAGAGTGCATTCAAGACTCCTTGCTGGAGGGGTGCCTGGGTGGCACAGTGGTTAAGCATCTGCCTTCAGCTCAGGGCGTGATCCCGGCGTTATGGGTTCGAGCCCCACATCAGGCTCCTCCGCCTGTGAGCCTGCTTCTTCCTCTCCCACTCCCCCTGCTTGTGTTCCCTCTCTCACTAGTTGTCTCTATCTCTGTCAAATAAATAAATAAAATCTTTAAAAAAAAAAAGACTCCTTGCTGGAAACTGGAATTCCTCTCCTAATAATTTCAGCAAGGTAGACTGGTTTTTGAGTCAGTAACAATAAGAGGAGAAGGATAATATGGAATCTAAGTTGTCTCTCCATAGATATGGTGTTCAAGATTTTTTTTCAACATATTATTTTTCTACTGAGTAGCCATATGCCACAAAGAAAAAACATTCAAGGCTTTTTCCCAGTATCAGAACTCTTCATAGCTTCAAATGAACCTAATGAGCCATCCTGATCAATGGAAATGAGAATATAAAAATTAGGGACAGCAGTAGGTTTCTAGAGAAAAGGGAGATGGGAAGGGAGAAGGATATCTCTCAAAAAGGCTAAATACAGTCTGGGAGGGGGTGGCCTGTTGGATAACTCATCTCTGATATGTGTATAAGAACTCAGAATTCTGTTATGCTCTCCATTCAACCTGGTCATCTTTCCCCCCATCTGCTGCCATGAGACCCCCACCACACTGCTCTGACGTGGCAGGGCAGGCTCCTCGTAAAGCCCAGAATCCCAGCTGAATGTTTGGAACTTCTATAAGCTCTGAAACACCGTGGCTGTGAAGGGTTAAGACCAGCTCAGAAATACTGCTCAGATGGCCAGTGTGTGGTTTAGAAAACACCACACACACACACACACACACACACACACACACACACACACAGAAAAATATCCTGCCTTATAAAGAAGTACTACTTGTATCAAGCAATCCAAGCACTGGCCCTGCAATCCCCTTTCCAAAATTCAGCTGAATCTCCTGCCTTCTCCCACCCACTCTATTAACTTTCTCTATCGAGGAGCGCTCACTTCACTGGGAGTCCCTACTTAAGTCCCCATAACTAAAAAAACGGGCTCACTGCTTCTAATGTAAATGTTTCAGTTTTTGAAAGAGGGTAAAAAAATGACAGAGATGGAGAAGCCTTCCTGTGTTCATTTTTTAAAGATCAGAGAGGGAAACAGGAAGACAAGATGGATTTTGGATTTAGATAGTAGAATCAGGGAGCTCAAGTATGTCAGTTGGAGTAGATCTAATCTAAGTTGAAGCCTAATGCAATGCTCTGTGCCCTGAAGCAACTGGAAATCTCTTTGGACTATAATTTCTTACCATATAATTAATACAGTTGAAACACATATCATTGATCCGAGGTCCTGGAATCTGAGTACTTGGAAGTTTTACAGATATTAACGTAATACTTAGAAAAATCAGGTTATAAGATGAACAACTCTCATTTTATTGATGCAGAAACTGACAGAGAAAGTAAGTGTCTAATCCGAGAAAAATCAATCATGAGACACTGGAGTCCTAGCTCTTAAACTTAAGTTAAAAGTTTATTACAGAATCTAAAACACCAGAGCTATGAGTATAGCATTAAAAAATCTTACCCTGATCTTGCCTAGTTTAGGATTTCTGAAAGTAGGTTTTAGACTTCACTTCCAAAAAAAAAAAAATTATAGTAACCACGAATCCCTCTTGATTCCTATACCCAAAGCCTTCTTATGATGAATATTGACAGACAACCTCCTTCAGTGAGATGGTTACAACTTTAGATTACACAGAAAGAAGAACAACATAATATAGGCTTGGTTTTAAATCTCTTCCTCCTCTATTTCCAGGAAAGACATGAAGTCTTCAGAGAGAGCTCTCTATTTACTTTCTCCAGCCACGGAGATTAAAATCAGAGTCATCATGACACATGTTATCTTGTTAGTATGTAGACTGTGTATACTATGCTACTACTGTCATCCACTTTTGTTAATGTGTCTTTAAAATGTCTAAAGACCAGCATGCAGGACACCCCTGGGAGCTTTTTTCAGAAATGAAGCCCCACTCAGACTTTTGGAATCAGAATCTGCATTTTAACCGGATCCCCAGGGGATGTGCATGCACAATTAACATTTTGGAAGCACCCTCTCAAACATCCCTGTCCTTGAGACTTGGTGAAAAGGGATTAATTCAAACCTGCAGAGTGGCAACAGTTTACAAATTCCAATGTCTTGGTTGGAGACTCCATGGAGAGTCCGAGAAGTCACTGTACATGTATACATGTATAACAATCTTGCAGAAGTTACCTTGCACTTTCTAAGTACACAGCACAGGCAGAGACAATTTCCTCACAAGCACTTTTTGAAGCCATACACAGTGAGCAGGAAGAGAAGGCTAAGGCAGGTTCCTTTAGCGGCATCAAGGCTCATTTCCTACTGCCTGATGGTCATCTCTATTTATCTGTATGTGGTATTTCCTCAAATTCACAGAAAGAATTACAGAAGAATTCTGTGTTTTCCAGCTAGCATTTTGCTGGCCAAAGCATCTTTCATGGTTTTGTTTTGTTTTGTTTTGTTTTGTTTTGTTTTGTTTTAGATAGTGCCAGGGACAAAACCAAAAAAGATGTAAAATTTTTTGAAATCTATTAATGAAGAAAATAAAGTGTAAAGAAAGGCCAAGAGGGAAATTGGATATAAGAGAAGGCATATATAGACTTCTAATAAATGGAGAGGAAAGGTCACTCTCTGGAGAGCCTCTGGACAATGGGATACTGGGTCCAGCTGAGGGTTGGAACCTTTCCTGAAACATTCATGTGGGTGGCATTTTGAAGGCTATACTTTGTGCTCTAACAGTCATCCCAATAGTCCCCATGAGCCGCTTGTCTCAAAGGACCACATCAAAGCACCTGATGTGGGAGACTGTGAGTAGATACCCAACAACCACAGGCATCTGAACATAGTGGTGAGACATTAGGTCAGACAATTCTACCTCTACTACTCATTAACATAACTATACGATCAAGTTAGTTAGCTTCACTGACCCATTACTGGGATTCTACCTTGAAATATCAGCAAAGGAGACATAATGTATTTAAAATGAGTGACAAAGTAGGTACCCAGTATGTGGTGACTATTGTTATTACTCTATAGAATGTCCCCAAAATAACCTGAAAATTTTGATTTTAATTATTTGTTCAATGAATACATTTATTATTTCTCAATTATTATGTATTTAATTTATATTTAAGTATATGGTTTTACCACTAATAATATAACCTTTATTTTTATTTATATTTCTGCTTTCAATAACTCAAAGTACTTCTGCCTTTATATTCATAACATCGTGGACTGCAGGTAGGAAGCAAGCCTATGATTTCTATTTTGCAGATAAATATTCTTAGACAAGAATGAGATCAATAACTTCTTCAAGGTTAGTGCGGTACCTGGGACTTCAGTCTAAACCTCTCAATCCTCTCATAGTTCAAGTGGAAGTCAAATCTCATTTCTTGGGCCCTTCTTGCCTTCTTCAATTTTTTTTTTTCTCTTTCTGATCCTAACATGTGAGAATATGGGGGGAACAAGCCAAGATTCAACAACAATTTACAAGGTTACCTTTTTGTTTTGTTCAACAAATAGAGACGTCAGAAAGGTGCACAAGCCTGGCACCAGACAGCCTTGGGCGATGAAGCCAAGCTTCAACTCAGCAAAGCAGATGATGTTGTCTCCCGTATTCCAGTTCCAACTGGGGATCTTTGGCAGAAAAACCTGTTTCATGGTAGAAAGCAGGTCAGACGTTAAGAAGAAATACAATTCAAGAAAGTCGTTTATTTTGATTTGTTTTGTTTTTCTGAATGGATGTCTTTCTTGCATTTATTTGAAAGCATTTACTTGAAAGCATTTATTGTGCTCACATCAGTGGAAAGGATAAGAGCAAGTTCGGCTTTTAAAATTTGTGAGTGGTCTACTGCTCCCACTTTTTAAAACAAAAATAGTGAGAGTTGCAAAATCGGGTCAAATGATGTAGACCTCTGATTCTGTCCTGAATGTACAATCTTATTTGTTTGTTTTTGTCCTTGTTTTTACTGGGATATAACTGCTGCGTAACACCACATTACTTCAGGTATAAGAGCAAATGATTCGATGTTAGTACATGTTCTGAAATGACCACCACAGTAAGTCTAGTTACCATCCACCAACACAATGTTAGAAGAGAACTTTGAGGATCTACTCTCACCAACTTTCAAATATACTAAAAAGTATTATCAACTATAGTCACCATGTTGTACATCATATTCCCATGACTTATTTATTTTATAAACATAAGTTTGCTCTTTTTGATCCCCTTCACTCATTTCACCCCCCCATCACCCCCCACCTCTGGCAATCACTTATCCGTTGTATTTGTATGTTTTGTTTTTGTTTTTTTTTTTAATTTTTAAGGTACCATGTATGAAGGAAATCATATGGTATTTGTCTTTCTCTGATTTATTACACTTAGCATAATTCCCTCAAGGCCCATCCATACTGTAGCAAATGCAGAATTTCCTTCTTTTTTATGGCTGAACAAAACTCCATTATATTTACATCGTATATTTTATTATATATATCTTTTTCTTTAAATATAAATGGAGAATTTAGTCCATCTGTATTTAAAATAATTATTGATAGCTATGTACCTATTGTCATTTGTTTATTTTTTTTCTGGCTATTTTGTAAATCCTCTGTTCCTTTCTTCTTCTCCTGCTTTCTTCCTTTGTGATTTGATTTTGTGTAGATCTTAGAGTTCTTTCTCTTCATTTGTTGTGTATCTGCTGTAGGTTTTTCCTTTTGGGTTACTATGGGGTTTATATAACTCATTTTTATAACAATCTATACTTGAGTTTGATCACATTCTAAAACTACATTTTTACTCCCCCTCCCACATTTTATTTTTGATATCACAATTTATAGCTTCTGGCCTTGTGCAGCTCTTACTAAGAATCACAGTTATAGCTACTTTTACTGCTTTTGTCTTTTAACCTTCATACTAGCTTCATGAGTGATTAATCCATCTTTACAACATTATTCTCAATTTTACGACATATTTGCCTTTGCCATTGTGATGTATACTTTCGTATCTTTTCCTGTTAGTAATTGTGGCTCTTTCCTTTCAGTTTTAAGAAGTTTCTCTAACATTTCTTGTAAAGTAGTCCTAGTCATGATGAACTCCACTAGACTTGTTTGTATGGAAAACTCTCTTCTTTAATTCTGCATTACAATACTGCAAGATAGAATATTCAGGGTTGGCAGTCTTTTTTATTTCTTTTAGTACTTTGAATAGATTGGGTCACTCCCTTCTGGTTTTTGCTAAAAATCTGCTGGTAGTCTTACAGTGGTTTCCATTCTCTCTTTTTTTTTTAAGATTTTATTTATTTGACAGAGAGAGCACAAGCAGGGGGGAGGGGCAGGTAGAGCGAGAGGGAGAAGCAGGTTCCCCGCTGAGCAGAGAGCCCAATGACTCTCATCCCAGGGCCCCAGCATTATGACCTGAGCCAAGGCAGATGCTTAACCAACTGAGCCACCCAGGCGTCCCACAGTGAATCCCTTACACATGTTGTTTTTCTCTTGCTGACTTTAAGATTCTCTCCTTGTCTTTAACTTTTGATACTTTATGAGCCTTAGTGTGGGCCTTTTTACTTCATCTTATTTGCAATTCTCTCTGCTTCCTGGGTGTGGATGACTGTTTTCTTCCCCAGGTTAGGGAAGTATTCAGTCACTCTTTTTTCACATACGTTTTCTGCCCCTTCCTTTTATTTTCTCTTTCTGGGACCCCTATAATGCAATTGACATTGTCCCTTTAGTGATCGCCCCTTATTTCATTCTTTATTCCTTTTGCTACTCTGATTAGGTGTAATCTGCTGTTGAACCCCTCTATTGCATTTTTTGGTTCAGTTATTAAATTCCTCAGCTCTGTGATTTCTATTTGGTACTTTCTTACATATTCCATCTCTTTGCTGAAATTCTCACTTTCTTCATCCATTCTTCACCCTAGCTCAGTGAGCATCTTTATGACTGTTTCGAACTCTCTGTTAGGTAAGTCATTCATCTCTGTTTCATTAAGGTCTTTTTCTGAGGCCTTATCTTATTCTTTCATTTAGAATATATTCCTCTCTCTCTTCATTTCCCCTGAAGTACTGCATTAGCTAAAACAGCCACCTCACCCAGTTTTGAAGAAATGGCCTTGTGTAGGAGTTGAACCTTACTGTATAACCCTGCCATAGCTTCTGGTTGTCTCTCAAACCTTTGTGATTGTCAGATCAGCCTAATTCATTTTTAGGGACACCCAGTAGCTAAGGGTATGCCCAGAGCTGTCAATGTCCCAAAGGAAAGGATCTCAGCACCTAGATTCAAGTGGACTGGAAGTTAGACTCTCAGGCAGCAGGTCTTAAAATATGAAACTATACTTCTTTACAAATTAACATCTTTAAGTGATTAACAATCTTTTCTAAAAGATTTATTTATTTATTTGAGAGAGAGAGAACAAGAGCAGGGGGAGGGGCAAGGGGAGAGTGAGAGAATCCTCAAGCAGACTCCCTGCTGGGCATGGAGCCTGATGTGGGTCTCAATCCCAGGACCCTGAGATCACGTCCTGAGCTTTAACTAAGAGTTGGATGCTCGACCAACTGAGACACCCAGGATACCCGAAGTGATTAACAATCTTAATGATACTCCAAATTTCACCTGTAACTGGAAAAAACTTTTTGAGTGTAGACCTATAGGTCTATTAATTATAGCAATTAATAAGTTCTATTACTTAGATGAAATAAGTCATTTAACTCCATAGACTAAAAGAGGAGGATAATAGATAGACTAGAATGTTATCATACCTTGTTATGGGATTGAAGTATCTGTATGATGACTCTGGTATTAGGGTAATAGTTCTTGATAGAGAGAACCCTACATAAATAACAAATACGCTCATCAGTGATGTGCTATATCCAATGGCTTTGCAATATAATTAAATTAAGAATTAAATTCATAATTAAATTGATGTGGGTAAGCTTAATAAAACAACACATAAAATTCACTGTCATATTGTTTTCTAAAAATGTTCTGTTTAATAGCATACACAGTAAACAGTGCTGTTGTTTTAGTGATTTAGTGAATGAAATGAATGAAAAGGTCAGCTCTTAGTACTAGGAAACTGTGGTCTTCTGGAACCAATTCTTGAGGAGGAAAAAGACAGTTTCATGTATTTTAGCCTTCAGACTCAAACACATTAATTACAGGAAAAAACAGAGATTGAATTTCCGTCTATACCATGAAGTAGCTCATAGACTATCTTATTCAACTTTCTCATTATACAGATTAAGAAACTAAGGTCTATCTCATACGCACTGTATTATGCACAGCATATGTTCTCAACTGTTTCTTGCTATTTGTAGAATCACCTTCAGCTATGCATGTTTATTACGCTCCGGGGACCAGGAGTTCCTCTGGGTTAGGCACAATACCATTGCTATCATAATGAAGCTATTACTACAAGTCAAGTTCCTGCTCATAGATAGCCCATAGTTAGAGGTGGTCAACACCAATTCTAGTCATCTTGAAGATACTTGCCAATAATCACAAGCACATTACACCAAATGATACACAATATTTCAGCAGAAGTACTGGAGAAAAACCCCAAGAAGTAAAGTCTACTAACAGGGCTGACCAATCACAAATGGCATCTTTATTTTTGGTGGGTTTAAGATGTTATTTATAATGGTGTTATCTGAACAGTGATCAGTTATTTGTATGCTTGCTTTTTCAATTTAAATAGTTATTATCCATGTGAAACTTTAGGAAAGTATGTGAAGAAGCACAGAGATACTCAGAATACTTTATTTTTTACTTCCTTACTCCTACATCTTCACAGCCTCTGGGAGCAAAAAAAAAAAAAAAAAGGCAGAAACCTGGAATATGATGAAGCCAGTGCTATGACAGATGATATCTTCTCCTCTTTAGTCCATTGCACTAGGCTTTATTTTAAAAGAGGTAGAAATAAAATCAGCAGTGAAGCATATAAAACAATGTGCCAGCTTCTTACCTCATAATGTTTGAAGTGTCTTCAGCTTGCGAATCACTGCACAAAGGGTTGGCTATAATCAGGCATGCTTCTGCAGATTCCACCTACTCTTCAAGATTAAACAGCAGCTGTCTTGTTAATTACATGGGAAATGCTCTACTGTTCCCCCTGTGGGTTTTCCTATGGTTTCATCATAAAATTTCCCACAAGAAAGAGAACACTCTTGGGAAGAAGTTGTGATAAGGATGTCTTTACATCAGGATCAGAGTCCTACAGAAGCTGTAAGGGCTGGAAGTGCTGCAGCAGACAGATCTGTGCATAGGGTCTCTAACAAAGATGCAAGACTGCTTTAAAATGGGGGAAGTGCATACTTGTATTTTTCCTATTGTCCAAAACCAAGATTTTAAGCAACTGTCTGTGTATTTATGTGCCTTTCAGGACAGCAAAGAATGGGGAAACTGGAAGTATGCCTGGCCCAAAGTAAGCATTCAATATTTGGGGATTCTGAATCTTAAAGGTCTAGAAAATTATTGAAGTGGCTCTTGTAATACCAACTTGTGGGAAAGAGAAAGCTTATTCGAGTCTGTCATTTTCTATTTCAATTCTTTATGTTAACTCTATAGATCACTGATTCTAAAAACTGCAGCCCTTGGTTTATATGATTCTGTGAAACCTAAAACATGGGGAGAAGCTGGCTTTGATCTTAATTGAAAGCTGTCTAGATGGGTGGACTTTGCTCATTATTTTTCTTCCAGCCTTAATGAGATTTCTGCTATTTTCCTTCATGTTTCTCCTATCAGACGGCATATCAGTGTGTTTAGAAAAAGTTGGGAGATCTGTCATCTGGTAATGATCCTACTTGGATGATAGGATTAAACACACTTTTGCTATCCATAACTTTTTCAGATTTCTTAGACTGATAAAATAACACTGCATTAGATAAATAGAGAATTTAATGAAATAAATAAATGTAAATACAGGTAAACGGTGAGTTCCGCTTGATATCTGTCAAGGAGGACTTGGAGATCAATTACTACATTTCCTTTACGATCACTTTTTTAAATTGAGGAAGTCTTATTTTCTTCCAATTTAAGTATCTGAAGTAATACTTTTGAAAGAGCAATACATCTTATCATCTTAATTGCTGCAGCTTAGGGAAACTAGAAAAAGAACTAGTTCTTACCGCAACCCGCCTCAGATCATCCCACTTAAGAGCAGATCCAGAAATAAAAGTTGTAAAGGCCATGTTGCACTTAAATATGGTTTCTAATTCCAAGGAAGGAGGGACCCTGGGCAAAAAATATAGTACCAAAGATGTAAAAAGATGCCTGAATTTGGTGTAGGGATTGTTATATTTATTTAATGCCTACAACAGAACTCCTAATCTCCTCTAGGAAAACATCCATCCTCCCTTACTTATCCATACTAGCCTTATTCCAGGCATGGGCCTGAAGCTCAGATCTAGTCAATCACCATGGTATGAAAAAATGCAAATCAGGTTGATGTCCAAAAATTTTAAAAAAGCAATTACTAAGGATGATAAGATAAAAACATTTCAATTATTCAAAAAGATATGGCTTTAAAACAATGATGAACTTAATGAAATAGCTTCTAAATATATAAAGAAAAAGTTGACAAAACTAGAGAGATAAACTGATGAACTGACAATGTAATGANGCATTTTAAAACAATGATGAACTTAAAGAAATAGCTTCTAAATATATAAAGAAAAAGTTGACAAAACTAGAGAGATAAACTGATGAACTGACAATGTAATGAGATTTTACAATTATTCTCTCAATTTTTGATCAATTAAACAGAAAAAAATTGTCAAGTTTGATGTTTCTAAGTCCTTTTTTTTCTTTTTTCCCTTTGTTGAGGTATAACTGACAAATAAAATTGAGAGATAGATAAAATGTATCATGTGATAATTTGGTACCTGTATATACTGTAAAAGGCTTCTTCCCATTAACTTTATTTACATATCCATCACTTCACATCATTATCTTTTTTTCAGGGTAAGAGCATTTAAGTTCTGATCACTTAGCAAATTTTAATTACACAATATAATGTTTTTAGTTTTAATCACTATGTTATACATTAGTTCCTCAGAAATTATTCATCTTAAAACTAGAAATGTGTACCCTTTTACCAAACCCTGTCTATGTCCTCCCCCTGTATCCCAGCTTAGGGCAACCACCTTTCTACTTTCTGCTTCTATGAGTTTGCCTTTTTTTTTTTAAAGATTCCAGATATAAGTGATAGCACACAATATTTGTCTTTCTTTGTGTGGCTTATATTACTTAGCATAATGCCCTCCAGATTCATCCATGTTGTCATAAATAACAGGATTTTCTTTTTTAAGGCTGAATAATATTCCATTGTGTATATATGTATATATGTATATACATATGTATCTGTATATACATATGTATACGGGTATACATATGTATGTATAAACATGTATGTATTGTGTGTGTGTGTATATATATTTTATATATTCATCCATTACTAGATACTTAAATTAGGTTGTTTCTATACCTTGGCTATTGTGAATACTCCTAATTGTGTTTTTGAGAGCACACAATTTANTTCTTTGTCTGGCTTATATTACTTAGCATAATGCCCTCCAGATTCATCCATGTTGTCATAAATAACAGGATTTCCTTTTTTAAGGCTGAATAATATTCCATTGTATATATATGTATATACATATGTATCTGTATATAAATGCATGTATACATATGTATATGGGTATACATATGTATGTATAAACATGTATGTATTGTGTGTGTGTGCATATATATTTTATATATTCATCCATTACTAGATACTTAAATTAGGTTGTTTCTATACCTTGGCTATTGTGAATGCTCCTAATTGTGTTTTTGAGAGCACACAATTTATCAAAGTGATAAATTACTTGACCAATAAGGAAAGCCTCAACATACTACAAAAAATAGTTGCCATACATATTATGATCTCTGATCACAACACATTTTAAGTTAGAAGTTAATAACAAAAAATTCTTCATTTCTTAAAAAAATAGACTGCTAAAAGTCACATAGGCTAAGAAGCAATTATAACAGAAGTTATAAAATTCTTAGAAATAAATCATGTTGCAAACACTAAATATCTAAGCCTTTGGATACAACAAATGCAATGCTTTCAAAGAAATGTATGGCTTCGGACATTAATATTGCAATAAAACCAAAGAAATAAGAAGGAAAAAGACAACAAAAATAGGAGTGCAAAGAATGAAATAGAAAAGATTATAAAACAAAGAAGATCAACAAAACCAAAAGCTGGATCTTTGAAAACAAACAAACAATAAGAAACTAATACAATAGGCAAAGCTGTAGTAAAATTGATGGGGAGAGAGAGAAGACAAAAATACAGGGAATTGAATTCATTATACTGAATGAAGAAGATAAAATCCCTACAGGAAAAGTAGAGGTAAAAATAAGAGTGAAAGGGGCGCCTGGGTGGCTCAGTCATTAAGCGTCTGCCTTTGGCTCAGGTCATGATCCCAGCGTTCTGGGATCGAGCCCCACATTGGGCTCCCTGCTCAGTGGGAAGCTTGCTTCTCCCTCTCCCACACCCCCTGCTTGTGTTGCCTCTCTCACTGTCAGATAAATAAATAAATAAAATCTTTAAAAAAAAAGAGTGAAAGAACACAACAGATAACTAAATGCAACAGCTTTTAAAATTCAAACAAAACAAATTACTAAAAGTATCTTATCAGAACTCACTCTAGAGGAAAGATAAAGCCTGTATGGTCCAATGACTATTACAGAAATTGAAGCCATAATTTAAAATCTCTCCAAACAAAACAAAGACAAAACACACACAAACACCAAACAAAAATTTAAATCCACCACTTCTAAATGGTTTTACTGTATCTTCTACCACACTTTCAAGCAACAAATCATCCCATTTTTTACACAGCATCTTTTGAAGATATAAAAAGGAGGGAATAGTCTTCAGCTAATACTACAAAACCAAACTAACCGTAATTCCAAAACTATTAATGTAATTTAGCACAATAACAAATTGAAAGTAAAAAAAAATATATAGAGAGAGTCATCTCAGATACAGAAAAGATGGTGATAAAAATATATTTCACAGTTAAGAAACACAGCTCATGGTATATGAGGTATAGAAGAAAATACTCCTAACCCAATAAGGAATATCTTTAAAATAAAGGATGTCCTTAATGACAAAATATTAGAAAAATTTTCTTTGAAATGAGAAAGAAAAGATATCGCCACTTTTTTTGCTAATGTTATATTTGATGTCTCATCAAGTACAATAAGAAAATAAAATAAACTGTACATAGAAGGATTGGAAAGGAGGAAATAACCGTCTTTATTTGAAGCTATTATTTACATAGAAACCCCTAACAACACTACAAAAAAAGATTTAAGTAATGGAGAAATTTAGTAATATAGATAGATAGAAGATTAATATGCAAATGTCAATTCCGTGTTTTATACCAAAAGCAAACAACTAGAAAAAGTAACTAATGAGACAGTATTTCCAATAATATCAGAAAAAATCAAGTACCTGGAAATATAAATATACGTAAAATAAATATCACATTATTACTGTTTTATGTTGTATATTCTCTAAGCCTAGTTATCTGACTCTTCTGGAAGTTTTGAGGGCTGCATAACATCTATTTATACATTTCTTTCTGCTTAATTTAGCCATAAGTAGTTTTTGTTGCATGCCACTAAGTACCCTGATATACAGGAATATAAATTAATATTTCGTCTTTATGACAATTTATATCATAATATCTCGGAATTTTTTTTCTTAAATAACAGGTAACCAAAGAAAGGAAAGTAACAATTTATCTATCAGGTATCTATTTTTCCTTAAAATTTTGCAATATCTTTGTGGCTTGAAATAACAAATTATTATTTCTTGAAATTCTTTGGTTTGATTTGGCTCGGATGGGTGACTTTTCTGCTCCATGTGGTTTTGTTGGAGTCACTCCTATGTCTGCATTTAGCTGAGAGCTTTAGTGGGCTAGGACATCCAAGATAGCATCACCTATATGTCTATTGCCTCAACTGGGCTAGCTGAAGGAGCTGGCACCCAGTTGGGCCTCCTCTCCATCAGAGTAGGTGAGCTTCTTCTATAGTGCTTCAGGGCTCCAAGAGACTAGAAGCAGAAGCTGCCAGACCTCTTGAGGGCTGGGCCCATAACTGGCCCAGCCACTCATGTGTACTTTATTGGTTAAAATGAGTTAAGAGGCAGTCCAGTTTCAACAGAAGGGAGAACAGACTCCACTTTTGTTGGAGGAGTAGAACATGTGTCAACAACTGGGAGGAATCCTGGTAGTCATCTTCTAAAAACAATCTACCACAAGAATTCACCTCCCTCCCCTGTACAAAATATTCTCACTTTCTTTTCCTAAAATTTTATCTCTTTAAAGCATCAGCTTAAAGTCCTGGATCTTGTCATCTACGTCAAGTCTAGATGTGGATGGGGCTCCTCAGGCACAGCTTCTCCTCATCTGATGACCTATGACCTAGGTAGACAAGTCGTCTCCAGCTCAACACCCAGCATACCAAGATGAGGCAGGGATAGGAAAACTGCAACAGACACTCCCAACCAAAAGACACTGGGGTGGTAATAGATGGCACATAGAAATCACTGGTCCACTGAAGCTGTGAAATCTATCTGAGCACATATTATCATGCCCCCCCTGACTCAGAGTGCAGAGCATGTTTTTGATTAGGGCCCAGTTCTGCTCTCATGAGCCAGACCATTGTTTTTCTCAATTCTTATCTCTGCCCTCTGACCCTATGAGTCATCTTCTGTTTTCCTAATAAATGGCCCATGTTTGCCCCTGAGTAGCTTTCTCAGCCTAATTCCTGCCTACGCTGGGTTGGGGGCCAAGAGGCATTTGTTTCCATTGTGAAGTCTCTCTGTCCCTTTTACTCCAAGCTGACAGTTAATTTAGCAGTAAAATTTTCTTTAAAGCATTGATGACTTTCTGTAAGTGTTATTCAAGTGCATGCCCCCAAACTCGTATCTTTTGGATTCCTTTGGAGACAGATCTCTACTTTGAGAAAGTCCGAATTCTGGGAAGAATGTCCTTCAGCTTCTTCGAAGCCCTTTGCCTGCCTAAAAGGAGCATCTACAAGTCACCACCTTAAATTTTTCTGAGGTCTTAACAAAAGATCTTACAGCTGCCTCCTTGATTAGATCCTACCCTTTGACCTTGAGGTCACATTTTGATTTTTTCCCCCCTGAGGTAATTTACCTCCGACATGTTTTGGCCAGCTGGAGAGACTGTTCTGAGCCTTCTATATTTTCTTTAAGTTCTGCTTAAAAACTAAAGAGTTTCTTTTTTACCTCCATTTTCTTACAATATCCCATCATACATGATTATACTTAAAGCAAATGACACCTAACATTCTTTCAGGAAATTTTCTTAGCCACCTTCGCATTCTTACTCGGTACATTTCCTATCTATCATATTATTTTGCGTGACATTGTTACCAAAATTGTGCTGTTCTTTCCATACCCAATGGCAGTGTTCTTCACTTGTTTTTCCAGCCTCTAGTAAGAGTCTCCATGCAACCCGTCTAGCCTCTGCCTACCACCCGTTCCAAGGAGAAAGCCACATTTTGGCTTTTTTTATGATAGCAGCCCACTTCCAGGACCACATTTTGTATCAATTATCCCTTTCCACAGAACAAACCGTTCTGGAATGTACTGATCTAAAACAACAACAATATATTATTTCTCAAGATTTTGTGGGCTGGCTGTCTCAGCAAGGCAATTCTTCTGTTCCATACCGTGTTGACTGTGGCCATTCATTGGGGTACATTCATCAGGGAGCTTGACTGAGAGCTGGAATGTCCAAAATGACTTTACCCGCATGACTATTATTTCACTTATGTGACTGGAGCAGCTGACAGCTAGTTGGACCTTCTCCCCAGCGAGCTACTCTGACTCTTTACACTCCAACACAGTGAAAGTTGAAACTATCGATCCTCTTAAAGGCTAGGCCTGCAACCAGCAAAGTGTCACCTCTGTGGCATTCAATTTATCAAATCAAGTCATTGGCCAGCGCAGATTCAAAGGGGAAGAGGAAGAGACTCCACCTTTTATTGAGAGGAGCGATAGGAATACACAGCCAGGGGAGGAAATGTTAATAGTTATGTTAAAGAAAAATCTACCACAATTGCAGATCATGATCATTGTTTTAAAGGAAATATAATGGAGCAGTGAGAAAGGAGGATTAGAAGACACTAATTAAGAGCTTGAATTGGGGGTGTGGGGGGACTCTGAGTTGCTGAAGGGTAAAAATAAATTGATCATATAACAGTAGGAGAAGAGCTTCTGAGAAAAAAGCACAAATCAGTAAAGTGGCCTTTTTAGAAGCTAAGGAGAGACAAAATCTTAACTTTGAATAGGGTTGTGATAGTGAAGATGAAGTGGTAGAAACAGAATTAGTATTTATTAAGGAGACAAAATTGACGATACTGATGAAAGTGCACATAGGATTTGAGGGAGAGGAGTAGCAAACACAATGCTTCATTTTCTGTTTTAAGGAACTACACTGATAACATCCCATTTACTGAGATAGAAAATGCTGTTTGCTTTCTTTCCTTTATATACTTTTTTATTTGCCTTGTTAGCTGGAGAGAGGGACATAAGATCATGAGTTTACTTTTAAAAATGTTAAATCTGAGGGGCCTTTGAAACACTGGAATGGAAATATCCAGTAAGCAATTAGTTTGTGAATACAGAGCCACAGAGAATGTCTGGCAGAGGACATAAATTTTAGAGGCATCAGAAATTATAGGTAATTGGAAAAATTCTAGATGAATTTTATATCATTTAAAAAATTTCATTCATTCTCTGGACAAGTACCTATAATAACCTACATTAGTTCATGAAAATACAGCAGTAAATACATCTAATGATTTCTTTTTTGTCTCAACTGGATTATAATTATTAGCTCCTTATGAAAATTTTCACACTTTTTTTTTTTACTATTTTTTAAAATAAGGATTCAAGCAATATACAAATTACTGAGAAGACAGGCATGCAACGATAGTGAAACAGAACTGTTGGCTGTCCATCAATAGCACCAAGAAGGAGTTCAAAATGCTTGTCATCTCATACATGAGAGCCTAAGTTACAGTGGACTAGGCATGCCCTAATCTAAAAAATACAAAGTGTTAACTATAAAATGGGTGAAGGTTGAAGTGACCCTGTATTCAATGCTGTATAAGATCAAAATGTCATTTCGAATATGTCTGACTTATTTAGCGACGTGTGGATGACTGATGAGCCTTTTAGGCAAAATGAAGAAGCTAGTTCACTACACTTTTCACAAAATCAATTCCAGACAGCTTAAATATAAAATAATTCAATATGAAAACATAAAAACGCCAGAGGAATATTTGCTTAATTCTAGAACAGAGAGGCCAAAAAATGCCACAAAAGCCAGATGCCAAAATGAAAGAGTTGATGGATTATAGTGCATGTAAATCCAATGCTCTGTATTAAAATAAAAGCATGTGCACACACAGACAAAAGCAAAGAGAGAAAAATATTTACAACACGCGACACAAAAAGGCTAGTATCAAAATATATTAAGGCTGCTTAGAAGTCAGTAAAGCAACAGATGACCATCCTCATGGAGAAGAAGATAGGAATGAAAAGACAAATTCTTTCATTCATCAAAAAATAGTCAAACATACAAAAATTGTTCAGTCTCACTAGGAAACAAAATTGTAGGAAGAAAAAGCAAAAAGGAAACCATCGAAACATATAAAAATTGTTCAATCTCACTATGAACCAAAATTGTAAAATAAAACAAGGAAACCATTTGTCTATTTAAAAATCTTTTTGTACTAATTATGCATTTTCACCAAATAGCTGACCTGGACCCTACCTGCGGAAATGTAAGCTTCATAGAACAAAAACCTCATCAATAACAATCCTTTCTGCATCTGTTTGAACTCACACTTCCAATTCTGAGAATTAACAGAATAACAAGTATAAAGTCTACCAGACTTGTGCACAAAATGATGGTCGTATGTAATAATAAAAAATATGGAACACTTTCCTAAATGATGGGAACTCTTTTAAACAGTGTTAGGACATATACAGAAAAATATCAGGCAAGATATATTCGAAAATATTCTATCAGATTAACCGGTTTTTAAGATTGCCTTTTCTTTTAATTATTACCATTTCCTAATTTTTCTATGACTATTGCAAGGGTCATTTTCTTCCATTAAAAATGCACGCATATTACAAGGATTAATTTAGAACCCATGAACCATACTTACTCTCCCAGAAAAACAATCTCGATATTGATTTGCCCTGACTTATGGCGGAGAAAATTCCTCAGGAAAGCAGTCACACTGTCAACTGTAATGTTTCCACAGACCACGATGAACCTAGGGGGCAAGACTAGGTGAGGTGGCTCATCTGAGGAACAGAAGTATCTTCCTGTCAAGATTTAGAGATGGACAATTTGCTTAAACTTAATTTTAAATCAATCTGCTATTTGAATTACCCAGATCTTAAAAACAGAAACACTGAAGATTGCATTTCCAATAAAGAGAAGAGACATCAAACTTCTGTAGTCCTAATTCATCCCATGTTGGGTATGAATCCAAACATATGAATTACATATAGCTTTTCAGGAATACAATAATAACTACCATAATCGCTATGTTTTTCATAGTTATTATAATTTATAATGGACTGGTGCATGTGTTAAGTCACTTGATTTTTTTTCACCTGATTCCTCATTAGCTGATCTGTCTTTTTTTTCAAAGCAACAACAGAGGCTCAGCATAGTTCACTGATTTTCTCAGAGTCAAACAGTATGGCAGAGATGGCAGTACCTTCTAGGTTATTCTGGTTTATCTTCCACATCAAAAATTATCTTGTCCCCACAAAAAAGTGAGTCCAATGGAGAGACATTTAGGACAGGTACAAAAATCTATGCACGTAACTTTTACAGTGAAAAACAGCTGTCACTTTCCTAGGGTTTCATGCATTCAAAGAAGCTATTTTTTCCTCTATTACTCATTGAAGGAAACTGAAAGTGTACGTTCACTTAACCTTAAATTTTCCAGACCTTTTGGGCTACTTTGGCATGTGTTCCGCATCTCTTTCCTGCAATAAATTGGATCAGGCTTTGGCTTATCTAGTTCATTTCACTATTTTCAATATTTTTTTTCGCTCATTTCATTATTATTATTATTTTATTTATTTTTTACTTTCCCCTTCAGACTCCTAGGTCAGTCTTGGTTTTCATCCAATTGTGCTGAGACCACTCCAAGAGAGTTTCTCTTCACTGTACCTATCTCCTCTAGAGCAGATGGAGACTAAATAAAAACGAAACGCTTCAAATTTAAGATCTCCAATCCATTCTCTCCTTCTTAGATGTGAAAACCATAATAGAAACTGAAGTAACACATCACAGAGAAATAGGGTAAAAAAACAATGCCAACTCTGTTTCGCTTCTAGAACAGGTGGCTGTAACATGGACAAAACAGGTGATCTACGAAGTGTTGTAGATGTGGAAATTGCTCTTCTCGCTAGCAAAACTCTGCCCGTGAATGAGACCCCATGTGGCATAGGGAGATTTTGGCTAAGACAACAGAATTGAAGTCATTATTTTAGTGGCTTTAATTTGATCCATTATGTGAAGTTAGCCATAAGTTAACCACATGATTAAAATGAATACAACAGTTGGTAATAGATTAAGAGAAGAGTTAGTGATAAGAGATGTAGAAATATTGCCACAATCAATATTTGACAGGGAATGACAACATTATCTGTCACTTTAGTTGATTTACTAAGGGCTAAGCATCTACACAGCAGTGATTACTAAAGAGCAAATATCTTCTTATAGTATTTATTTTAGCACAACCCTCTTCGCTGAATGAAGGGCCTCGCCAATATATTCACCTAAGCCAGGCAATAGGTATTTAGAAAGGGATATGTGACTAGTAGGATTTCTCAAACTGTAGAAATTATACTTGAAAGCCATACTTACTTTTTCCCTTTGACTACTTCATAGGAACTGGTATATTTCCTCTTGTTAGCAAAAAGTTCCACCATTTCAGGGACATAATTCGCAAATAGGATCTAAAATGATTAGCAAATAAAATCTTAGGTGCCTTTATTTTCAAGGGTAGTCCAAAATTCTGAGGCTATTAAGGAGAAAGAAGGTACATAAAACTTTCTCTTATTTAGGAGGGGTGTGACTATGGAACTGTTTTTAAAAGGCAGACAATTTTTCTTTCTTACTTCAACCTTTGGATTTGGTTTAAATCAAATAAAATGCTTTACAGCATTCAAAATGATGAAAGCAAAGACAAGCAGTAAGGCAACCTTCCTGCCCATTTTGTCCCCTAGTCACATCTAACTGTCTTTCTGACTCTTTGATTTGGTACTCCTTAAGGCCTTAGAAAAAAATAAAGCATGTGGGACAGAGAGGGGTTCAGGAAAAATGAATAAAATGAGGGGATGTAACAATATGGACAGAGGAATATCAGCAAGGTGGAGTGGAGAATTCTGTTAATGGTTTTTAAGGGATTGAAATTAAAGTCACTAAAAGAAAAGGAGGTTTCCTTTGTCCATGACACACTCCTGAACCAAGTACAGATGTTCACATATCTGAAATAGAATGCTAGTTCAGAGAGAGCTTACACATTTGGTCTAGAAAGAAGAGAATTTTCTTCAAATCAAATCTCAAATGACCTTCTTCCTCTTTGGAAGAAAGACTTTAGTCTGATGGCCAAAGATAAAGGAATATAGGGTTGCTCAATTCAATATAGAGTAAATAAAGGAAAGTCTACTCTCCTTCGTCTGCCATCCTCATCTTTGGCCATCAAGCAACTATGTCATGCACTCCAGGGGATGCAGTTTGGAAAATACGGGCTCTAAATATCTTCCCATTTTCATTCGACACCTACTCTGAATAATGCAACATTCACTCTCAAACCTATATCGTTCTATTTCTCACCATTAACTACATGTTTTTGCTTTATGTAGCTATATTCAAAGATATTAAAAATATTCTTCACCAAACTCCCCAGAGTGAAAAACATGATGAAGGTCCGTCCTAGGGATGTCTTGGCTACCACATCTCCAAAGCCAACAGTTGACGTTGTTGCCATGACCAGGTAAATAGACTCAAAATATGATATATTCTGTGAATTTCTACCTTTGAGCCAGGGATCACCAGAATTTTCCACCTGTCCAAAGAGAGGAGATTCAGGAAAGGTCTTTGAATGGAATCCAAGGGAAAGTTTATAAAGAATAGGCAAAACACTGGACTAGTTTCACTTAGTTCAATCCAAATGAAGTATTAAGTGATTCCCAGGTGGCACTAAAGGGTTTGCAAAGTGTGGGTAGTGATTGTGAAGCCTTGTGTTCCTTCACTGTGATTACTGCTGAACTCTGAGGTGACATGGAGCTTGACCCCACATTTGGAGTGTTCCACCAGGGGACTGGCTGCCCATCTCTCTCTCTTCATTTGGGCAAATCGTCGCATCCAAGAGTCATGAGACTCCAAAGGCTCTCAGATGGAGCAATGATTATTTATTCTTATTTTCCACTAGCTCAGGATTATCATTAAAAAAGAAGCACTTAGAAAAAAAAGAAGCAGCACTTACATGAGCACTTCATTTCAATGAGCTTAAGCACATGAAGGCTAGTGTCCAAGGAAAAGCAAACAAACAAGTTTTGCAGGTTATTCCCCACCTCCAAAAAAAAAAAAAATCTTTTCAGTGATTAAAAAAAAAACTCTGAAGAGTATTTCCTCTGATTTCTCCAGAAGTCTTCATATTTTAAGAAAACTAAATTTATTAGATTATCTTTTTTATATTAAATAAAATGAGTAACTTAGGCAATGGCACTATACTTCATATTTGTAGTATATAAACTTATAAATTTGATATATATCATATATAACAATTGTATAATTATACAACTTTTTCCATTTTTGACTTTTTTTCCCCAAATAGCTGACATATTTCCTGTTTTCCGTTTTTATTTAGCACAAAAATGATAAAATGTTGGAGATGCCTGAGGAAAGTAGGTTTTTTGTTTCAGTGTTAAAAACTGAAACAAAAATAGAAATAGAAATAACATTGTTCGATTGGGTATTTGATCACTTTTTAAAAGTGACCTTAAGTTTTTTTTTTTTAAAGATTTTATTTATTTATTTGAGAGAGTGCACAAGCAGAAATGGGGGAGGGGCAGAGGGAAAGGGAGTGGCAGACTCCCCACTCAGTGGGGAGCCCAACATGGGGCTTGATCCCAGGACCCTGAGATCATGACCTGAACTGAAGTGAGACACTTAACTGACAGCCACGCAGGTACCCCTAAAAGTGACGTTTCTTAAATTTGTTGAGTAGGTTAAGGGTATGGACTCCTATAATACCCTACTCTGAAATAAGAAAGGGATTGTACATCTATATTTAACTCCCATGGCTGGCAGTGGATTTTGTTGCAAAGTCTACTAATCTACTTCCACTAATTTCTGGAGTCTTCACTGTTTTCTGAGACTAGTATATTATAAGGAAACCAGTTTAAACCACTCAGATTAAGTTATATATATATATGTATTTAAGCCATATATATATTAAAGAGTTGCTTGAGATAGTTTCAAGCTAAAACCCCATAGTGTCTTTTATAGCATCATCTCAGGACAGGGATTCAATCCTATCCTGGCACAACATTTTATATAAATGAAAAGTAAATTTATTTCAACCTCGAAATCTCCTTCACAAGGTAAATCACACTTTAAGGTTTAGCTCACTCTCTTTGGGAGTATTTAGTGTTTCACCTTCTCCCCTCTTTCCCTCCCAGCACCTCTCTCACATCTGGCAGCCTCCTGCTGGCCTACTTGTCCACTCTGCTATTCCTTCTAACCATGTGAGCAGAGACCCATCAGTCCCAGATGGGAAATAAGCTAAGTTAAGGTAAAGGATTATGGACCAATGTCAAGATACTGAATTATTTTCTATTTTTAACTCCACCTTTCAAAACCAAAATGCTATGTTTCAAAACTTCACGTTGTTCAACTTTGGATGAGAAATGCTATAGAGGACGACTCAAGGATGCTCTCCCACCTCCTCTTACCTCACCACCATTCCCATGAGTTATGTTATCTTTATATTGTACATGTGCGTGTAGTCTGCAGCCGTAATTCCCTCAGTTATAGCTTCGTCTACTTCTAATTCATTCAATAATCTCCACCACGACTTTATATCATTGTTTCTTCTCTCCTGAGCTCCTGGTTTTAATTCATCTCCTATGTGGTTGGATTTTACCATCAAGATACATTTTAATTTATTTATTTATGTATTTATGTATTTATTTATTTATTTATTTATTTATATGATTTGGAATCAAGGTACATTTTTAAAAGGGACTCATGGGTGCTATTGTCTCGAGTACTTAAAATGACAGGATGGGCTATACTTTCACACAACTTTGTAGACCTTACTCTATCATCTTTGGTATTGACTGATATTGACAAGAAATCTGAGGCTGGTTTCATGTCTCCCCCTTATATAGACTTTGCTTTCTTCTGCTTGGATTCTCTCCTTATCCTTGAAGGTCAGTAAACTGCTCCAGAATATGGCTGGAATATATAACTTAGGGTCATTTTTCCTGGGATACAGTATACCCTTTAACCCACAGATTCAAGACTTTATTATAAAGCATTTTTCTGGTGACATTTGTTATGTCCTTTTCCTCAGGAACACTATTTTTATAGTCTGTTCAATTGACATTGCTTGGAATACCTTTGTTCTTTTCCATGTCAGTGTTTTCGCCACAATCCTGTCCACCATGTTCCTGAACATGTTCCTGTCACATTGATTACATTTTGGTTCCCTCTAACATAGTGTTCAGCTCTCATAATACTTTTCTCTTTTTCTCTGATATCATTCAGCCCATTTTTCCAACTCCTGGTACTGATTAATAATCCTTTATTTCAAACCTTATGTATTTTCTTTGAATTCGTATTTTTAGTTTTTAAAGCCTTTTATTTGCATTTTTTTTCTCAAATACGGATGTGTTTGGTTTCTTAACTTTTCCTTTGTTTCCTTGGATAAATTCTCTTGTAATTGTTATTCTTCTGTTACATTAAAGAACTGCTTTTTTTTTTTTAAGATTTTATTTATTTATTTGACAGAGAGAGAGACAGCCAGCAAGAGAGGGAACACAAGCAGGGGGAGTGGGAGAAGAAGAAGCAGGCTCCCAGCAGAGGAGCCTGATGCGGGGCTCTATCCCAGAACACCGGGATCATGCCCTGAGCCAAAGGCAGACGCGTAACGACTGAGCCACCCAGGAGCCCCAGAACTGTTGTTATACTGATGTCTCTCTGTTCTCCACCATACCCCCTTGCTATTTTTGGTAGAATTTAAGCAAGAGCACCATCCTGGTTACTTTCTGGTTAATACTCACCTTTCAATGGTATCAACTTTCAGCTGAAGGCCAATAAATTTATGTGAAGATGGTGAGCTGGGACAATTATAGCTTTCATTTTGGTTTGTCATTTCAAATATCCTCCCCCAAGAAAATCTGCCATTTTCTTTGCTCTGGGATCTAGCTCTTCTAGGTTTTCAACAGATGTTGGGAGTGACTTACAGTGGACCCCCTTACATCACAAGCCATCTGGATGCTTCTCCCTCTTTCTCTGCATGCAACCTTCATTGGAGGTCTCCTCACCTGGGTGACTAGATGCCTAACAAGGGCACATGTTCATATGCTTAGAAAGGTCAAGCAAGAGACTTTCATTCAAGTGAGCCTGGTGGAAACTGTCCAACCCAAGAGCACATGCTATTAATAGGGAGCAGCTAGTCTTCAACTAGGACTGTTGTTGGTCTTGACAGAGTGGATTGCCAGAACTTTGTATTTCCCCAAAGAATCCAGAAATCTGAGCTTTTATGTGAGCTCGCCATAAAAGTGAGCAAGAAATAAAAAAACAGAAGAGAAAATACAAACAAATTAGGTCAAATAAAATATGCTGATAGGCCACATTCAGCCTAAGAGCCCTTCACTGTAACTGCTACTGGAGATGAAAAAGTCCCGTTACCATGGTTTCTCCTGTAGCACTCTCTTGCCTACCATTCTGCGATGACCGACAGGTTTTCTGGAGGACACTGATGACTGCTGCTCCCATGGCAGACCCATGCACCCAGGTGCAATCCTCTAGAACCAGAATCTGCCTGTACTGCTGTGATCTTCTCTCAGGACAATTTCTCTCCTGCTTGAGGACTGAGGAGGGATGAGGCTGGTTTCAGATTTCTTAAAGGTTCATATCATGGTTTGCATTTGGTGTTTGACATTTTGCTTGTCAGCTGAAGATGGTAACTTCAATTTTTTTTCTTTTTTATTGTTAATGTTTTACTTAATTTTGAAAGAAGGACTGAAGGGAAAAGATGCCTGCTGTATTTTTTGTTTTGCTTTGCTTTTCTCAAAGACCTCCACTTTTAAGATGCTATTTCAATTTCTGCATTTTTAATGACTGCTCCTCAACTGTCCTCAAGCAATAAAGTCCAAGAGTCTGTTCCTTATTTGTTGCAATCTATTTATAATAATGCCGATTATGTGAGATAAGAATGAGCCTTTCCTACAGGCAAGGAGGCAGCTATAAATGCAGATTGATTTCAGGAGAACTAAGAAAGCCTCAAAGCTCTCCTTTGCAACTCACCAGTTCCTCTCCCACAACTCTCCAGCTTCATCAGTGTGAAAATCTCTCACTGCCTGCATTTCTTTGACTTTTTATTCTTTTGTAAAATGCTGAGACCTCTATGATGACATAGCAAAAAAGATTCACCTATTGCTTATTCTTTTGAAGGGTAAGCTTGTTAGATCCTTTCCTGAGAGCAAGTTTTGAAAGTTAAAAGAAGGAACATAGATACCTTGAGTGCAGGAAACATGTATTTGTGAAAAATACGGGGTTGCAGAAGACCCACAAAGGGGAAGTAAAATGATAAACCTCACACAGTGAGACAGGAGTTCAGAAGGTTTGCCTGCATTTTTTTTTTACTTTATAATAATTTTTTATTGTTATGTTAGTCACCATACAGTACATCCCTAGTTTTTGATGTAATGTTCCATGATTCATTACTTGCATATAACACTGTTAAAAGAAAAGATGTTCATGCTGACCAGCAAGATTAGAGAGTTTGATGAGATGCTTACCAGGTGAATGAATCCTGCAGCTGTGAACCAGGTACTGAGCACTATTGATAACAGTTTGGAAAACTTCACTGCATTGCTAGAGGAAGAAAGACAAGAAACTGTTGTCTTGTTGGGTTCTGACAGGTTCCAGAAAAACATAATACCCTGTCCTCTGAAATCTGGCTACTCTTCTGTGACAGAAGCAAGAGTACACTTAGCTGGGAGCATTATTAGAAACGCAGGATCCCAGAGCCCACCCCTGATTATGGATCTGCATTCTCTGCTTGATGCGTATACACATCAGAGTCTGAGATGCCCAGACACTTGTTCAAGAACTTTACACGTTACTATGACATCCACTAGCCTGATAGTATATTGCCTTTAAAATATATGTGTATCATCATAAAATAAATTTGATAGATTTTTACATTGTCTAAAGTAACGGTACAAAGTGGAGCATCCTACGAATCCCGAGAATGGGTTTGCAAAGTGGTATTTTGAGCAGATCACAGAAATGTCTTACATTGCTAAACTCCTACCAGGATCTTTGAGTGAAGGGGATCAGACAAGCTCCTATTTCCTAAGTAAAGGTCTAGAGTTTAGCTGAAATCTCAATGGTTTTCAGGTAGGGACACCTGTTACACAAGAACAGCCTAGTTCCTACTGCTCCATAACGCAGGAACACTTAGCAGTAAAATCCACCTGGCCTATAAAATTTGATGCTTCTAGGGAGAACATACAGACATGGAGATTTTCAGTGGGTAACGTTAAACCAAACTGCTTAAAACTTTAGAAGTATGGCTGCTCAAGGTAGTTTGTATTTTTTTTTTTTTGAGACATTTGGGTGGCTCTATTTTTGTAAGCAATTTCACGGCTGCTCCTGGGTACCACATGCTCAGAGAAATTGGTTTTATATTCCTAGACAGACGAGATGTGATTCAGTGTGTAGAACCAAAGCCCCTGAAATATTTTTTTTAAAGATTTTATTTATTTGACAGAGAGAGAGACAGCCAGTGAGAGAGGGAACATAAGCAGGGGGAGTGGGAGAGGAAGAAGCAGTCTCCCAGCAGAGGAGCCTGACATGGGGCTCGATCCCAGAACGCCGGGATCACGCCCTGAGGAGAAGGCAGACGCTTAACGACTGCGCCACCCAGGCGCCCCACCCCTGAAATATTTTTATTTTAAATTTTTTTTTGAGGGGAGAGGCAGAATTAAAGTCTAAATGGACCTGCAGACTGTAGCTCTGCAACACAAAGAAGAAACAAACTCTTTCAAGTGATGGCAAACTTCTCCGCCAGCACATGATAATACAATGGGAGTGAGTGAGTGGATAGTATTTTGGGAGCTAAGGCGTTTCCTGGGATTTGCACCTTCTGATGGGAAATGAGCTGAAGGTTCGGTTTACATTTTAATTTCCTAATCCAAACCAGCAAGTAAGCAGGACTGGAGTCAAGGCTAGCATTTACCTGGTTCTGATGGCTTGGAGAATTTGCAGGATTTGAGGGAGTTCTAGTAGGCGCAAAGCTCGTAAGAACCGTAAACCTACAAAGCAAGCAAAAGGAGAAATCTGCCAAAAGGAGAGGGTCACTTCAGGGAGTGCTCTGTGTTATAACACAATTGGGACTATTTATACTCTTCCTCTCCCGGAGATGCTCAGATACAATACAACACAGCACAGGTTTAAGAGCATGAACTCTAGTTCAAATCCTGGCCCTGACACTAAACAGCTGGTGTAATCTAAAGCAGTTCCCTTAACTTCCCTAGTTCCTCATCTGCAAAATGGGAATTATAAGCACCTACTTCGTAGGGCTGTTGAGCTAATAATAGAAAGCATGCGGAGGCATGGCTCAAGGGGAATAAACACTACTCAACACTTTACTCTATTGAACTCCTCTTTAGAACAGGCAGTCAGTTATTTATAAACCACTTAAACTCCTGACTACAGAACCTCTACGATCTGCTCCTCAGTTTTCTCATGATGTTTTGCTCTACGTAGTTTGAGACTTGGGACGGCAAGGAATATTTGATAGGTAATAGATGATAATAAAAAATTCCATAAAAACTGATAAAAGCCACATAATGCTCACGCACTGTCCATTCATCCACATCACAGACAAGATAATTAATTAAATAAATCTCTAACATGTCATAGCCTGTCCAGATAGATGATCTAGAGCTTTTAAAGACCCAGGGAGACTTTTCATCTCTTCCAGCCCATGTGGGATTCCAGCATAAAGGTGCTGCAGGGGGCTGGGATGTTTGGGCCTCGCCTCTCAGGCTGTGGATGAGCCAGTCCCTAAACAGTAACAACCACGGTCACCTACTCTGCATCATGTACTGAGGTTAAAAAAAAATAATAAGTTCTGAAAATATATTACAAAACCATATAATCATGACCAGAAATTTTTAAAATGGCATTTAGGCTTTAAAGGAAAATGAAGGATACTTACGAGTGAACGTGGAGGATTTTTTTTTTTTAATAGAGTTTGCTCCCGATTCCCACAACACACTTACCTAGCCAATTACTCTTCAAATAATAAGAAATAAAGGTTGGTGGAATGGTAAAGATGTCTACAATGGAATTCATCTCCACCCAGAACTTGATCTTGTCATCAGCTGCCACAAACTATGAAATAGAAAAACAAGACTCCAAATTCTGTTACCCTTGACAATTTTAAAATGAACATAAGAGTGGCTTCGTTCAGCTACATTTCACTCATGCGCCAAAGCTTTGATCTCATTCTATTATAAACATACATACATATACATATACATACGTATACTTAGATAGCTATATACATAAATATATATTAGTATAGATATACATATATATTAATTACATATAAGGACAGTAACTGTAGTGGGTGTTTAATAAATGTACGTGAACCCATTTTACTCACCAGGTCTTAATTCTCACACTTCAGAATAAACACTTTGACCTTCCTGCTGCTCCTGGAACTTTCTGATGTATATAATTATGTAGATAAAGCCTCCTATTTGTGAGTCTCCTATTTGTGACCAGTGAAGATTTAGGATGGCCTTCAGTGGAAAAAGTACAACTATCTAGAAGCTTGGCTGGCCAGGCCCTGTATCTGAGCTTCCCTATTTAGATTAAGAAAGTAAGCATTTCCGGGGCGCCTGGGTGGTGCAGTCGTTAAGCGTCTGCCTTCGGCTCAGGGCGTGATCCCGGTTCTCTGGGATCGAGTCCCACATCAGTCTCCTCCACTAGGAGCCTGCTTCTTCCTCTCCCACTCCCCCTGCTTGTGTTCCCTCTCTCGCTGGCTGTCTCTCTCTGTCAAATAAATAAATAAAATCTTTAAATAAAAAAAAGAAAGTAAGCATTTCCAAGGGAGATTACTATAAAAAGATGCTGATGATCAGTGTGGTTTAAGTTTTGAAGGAAGGTCATAAAAATACAGATCATATACACACACAGACATTATAAATGTATATATACACATATACATACATATATACACGTGTATGTACACATATACATACACACACATATATATACACACACATACAGTCTTCCATAAACAAGGGATGGATAAATATAATGAAATCTAGATCTAGGATGGATCGTCAATAAATACCTGTGGAATGGGAGAACTATTTAATAAATAAGTGTAACAAAAATGAAACAAAGATATACAAGGATTTTGTACAGTTTTATGTCACATATGCCATCATTGGCATCAGTGGAACCAGTGACATTTTCAGAGGCTATTACTCAGGTTTGCTAGCCTGTGGTTATTAGTAAAGCTTTCTCAGTGGTGGGTGGGAAACCAATAAGAATAGTGTGACAGGGTGATGATATTTAAAAACGAATCATTTTCATGTGCATTGGGATTTTTGCCTAGATACAGTTTCAAGAGCAAGAGAAAGTTTTCATGCCTCTTTATACATTGGACAATTTAGGGCACAGACCCTCTAGTTTTAGAGCCTGAACACATAGGCAGATTGTACAACTAAGGCACATACAGACCTCTTTGGGTTGCACCTGTTGTGTTCATCTGTTTACTCCCACTTTCCATAGATACTTACTCTCAACCCAAAATAGAAACTAAAGAACATATTGAAAGTCAAATCAATAGGGATGGTTTTGTCTTCATATGAAGAACAGCTTCCAACAGGGCTGGAAAAGAAACAAGAGCAATGTATAAAATGTACATTTTAAAAGCTCTGACTATACAAGATCAAATGAAGAGAAAGAGTAGTCAATGTTCTATTTATTCACATGAGTGGTTAATCCAAGACAATTAAATTCACATCATAAGGAATTACTTTTCTCTTGGAAGGAGAAGTATGCACAAACAAAACCACGGACTGCACATGGAGCTGAACGTAACAGGATAGTTACCTGTTCTTCCTTTCATAGAGCTTACTGGTTCAATTTCTGCCTTACCAATGAGGATTCAGAGGCATAGCGATTATGTAGCTCTTCTTGATTTGCAAAACCATCTACCCAGCCAGGACATTTTGGCTTCTGTACCCCTCTGATACAGAGCTACTCTAAGTCAAATGGATTGATCTGAACCCAAATTTAAGGGTGATTTCCTAAAAGATCAGTAAGGAGTTCACAAAACAAAGGGTGCTATTTTCCCTAGGCTTTCTAAAATTGCCTGACTTGAGTAGCCCTGTAATCCCAATTTTACTTCAGCTGGAAATCCAATGTAATTCCCAGCTGATCAGTGTGATTAGATTGGGTTGTGTCCAAAAAACCATTCTAACTTGGGCATAGAAGAAGAGAATGGCTTTAGAGAAGAGCAGACAATAATGTGCTCCTTTATCCCAGGTGAGGTCTAGCATTTTCCTTTCTCAAAACCATCCAAAGTTGTTTGAAACCTATGAGAAACCCTGAAACAACTACAGAACTTCTGTTCCAACACTTAGGGACTCCAAAGTCATAGAACACCCTACTAAGTGGAGACCAAGGGTCCAAGGATGGAGACCACAGCTGGAGGTTTCCAGTCTCAGAGATTCTAGAATAGACCTGTGTACAGAATCCCAGCCACTACCAATGCACGATGATAGGATACCAGGGAAATTTATGCATTTTTTTTTGTGGAATTGGGTGTAGTACTTCTTGGGGCAGGGGGGGAACACTTATCCTTTTTTATGAGGTTGTGTGTGTCTATGTCTAAAAACATGGTAAGCATTACTCCTGACAGAAAATTCCAAATTAGTTGGCAATCTACTGACAGAGAGGACAAGGGTGACTGGGGATTTTACTCACTCAGAAGAGTTGATGAAATAGATTATAAGAGACCCAATGCTTAGTACAAATACAAGGATCACCTGGAAAGAAAAAAAAAATGAGGACCAATGTACAAATCATTTTATTAACATACAGATGAATAAACAAACCAACAAAATTGTGTTTTTTCTTTTAACCTTGCCTATATATATGTAGCCATTTTTCACACATTCGTTTACATTAGCATTCATTCATTGAAGAAAAATTGGTTGGAACTTTACTGGGTATTCAGTAAATGACATGCACCCACTCATTTTACTTACATAATTTTAATTCCCACATACTTTAGAATGAACAGCTTGTCCCTCCTACTGCTCAAAAGGCTTCTGATCTCAAGAAGTCCTATCATTTATTCATTCCTTCACTCATCAAACATTTATGAAGTGCTTAATATGTGTCACATACTTTATTACATGCTGGAAATGAGTGTTATTGGATATTGGCTTTGGACTTGAATTGCCTGTGATACTGGAGAAGAAACAATCCCAACAAGCCCATTTAAAGGATGTTCAGGATTTTGACAGGAGGGAATGTGCTATTAAGTGCGGAAAAGAAAATGAGTGCATTAAACACAGCAATGTGCTTGGTTTGTCAAAGAAGCAGAGCTGGTGGAATATAATCAGAAATTAACCCCTTCAAAATCCTCAAGGCATTTGGATGAAACCTTCTGCAGCCCCCATGACTTTTGAGGTCAACTTAAGGTAACCAAACATTCTTCCGGTCATTCCTTGTTTCTGAGCCATTTGATTTTTTATGTTCAGTCCAGTGTAGTATTGGTAATGCTAATAATAAAACTGAATTTTATTTATAATTAAAGCTTTACTCCCTTTTCACCTCAGATGTTCCTTGGGCAGGTTACCTATACTGGGGAAAAGGGTTGGTTTCCTCTCTATTAACTCTTTCTGAGTTTTTATTTCTAGTTGCCCACTGACTAGACTACCTCTGGCCTCTCCAGAATTGTAGTTCAGTGTCACAGAGTAAACAGAAGAGGGAGGTCAGAAGAGCAAATGCTGGACTTGACTGCTGTTAAATCACTAGGCTCTCACCCTGGGGCTCTGGGAATGGGAGGTATTTAATGCTTACTTGTATGGACTGTTTCATTGTTTTTGAAAATACCAATTCAATTCATATTCAAATTCAACAAGCATTTTTTTACTACCTATCATGAGCCAAATATTATTCTGGTGATTGGGATATATCAGTGAACAACATATATGAAGATCCCTGCCTTTATGGATATTACAGTCAAGACAATAAATAAAGACAACTAATATATAACTTGCATGATATGTTAGCAGTTACATGCTAGGAAAAAAGTTAAGCAAAGTAAAGGGGATCAGAAATGTAAAGGGGGCAGGGAGAAGGGTTGCAGTGGGGATAATTCTTAATCACTAAGGGTCCCATTTGCAGTCCCCTTGAATTGGGTGGAAACATGTGCTCAAACTGGTTGCTCACAACTTTTCTCAGTACACCTCACATGCCTTTATTCTACCGGGACCCGTACCCCTCCAGATGCCTACTTGAGCTGGAAGGAGAAGACTCTCACATGTGACCCTAATCTGGCCCCTGGAAAAACTCAAGTATTCTCTGCCTCAACAAATAGCGGAAGGACAGATTATCTTCAGTATGACAGATTATCTTCAGTATGACAACTTCTGCATAGAACAGCTATGCTGTTCTATGGCCCCTTATCACAAATGAGCTAGATGTCAGTCCTCTGTGTCCCCAGCATTCCAAGAGATGCAAACTGAAAATTATGAGTGGTACCTCTTAAGCCTCTTTCCTTAGGCTTGACATGAGACAAAAGCACTCCCACACCTCTGGCACAACAGAACTTGTTCTAAAAAATCCTCTTCTATTTCCAACTTCACTTAAATTTTTTAGCGTTTTTATTTAAGTTCCTTAATCCCCACCATCTATTTCGTCCATCCTCCCTACCCACCTCCCTCTGGTAACCATTAGTTTGTTCTTTATAGTTAAGAGTCTGTTTCTTGGTTTGCCTCCTCTTTTTTTTCCCCTTTGCTTGCTTGTTTTGTTTATTAAATTCCACATATGAGTGAAATCATATGGTATTTGTCTTTCTCTGACTCATTTATTTCACTTAGCATAATACCCTCTAGTTCCATCCATGTCATTGAAAATGGCAAGATTTCATTCTTTTTTATGGCTGAGTAAATACACACTACATGTATACTACATCTTCTTTATCCATTCATCAGTTGATGGACACTGGGACTGTTTTCATAATTAGGCTATTGCAGATAATGCTGCTAAAACAATGGGGTGCATGTATCCCTTTGAATTAGGTCTTTTTGTTTGTTTGTTTGTTTTTGGTTTTGTTTCGGTAAATACCTAGTAGTGCAACTGCTGGATCATAGGGTAGTTCTATTTTTCACTTTTTGATGAACCTCTACACTGTTTTCCTGAGTGGCTGCACCAGTTTGCATTCCCACCAACAGTGCAAGAGGGTTCCCCTTGCTCCACATCCTTGCCAGCACCTGTTGTTTCTTGTGTTGTTGATTTTAGCCATTCTGACAGTTGTGAGGTGATATTTCATTGTTGTTTTGATTTGTATTTCCCTGATGATCAGTGATGTTGAGCATCCTTTCATGGGTCTGTTGGCCATCTGTATGTCCTCTGCCCATTTTTTAACTGGATTATTTGTTTTTCAGGTGAGTTTTATAAGTTCTTTAAATCACTCACTATGATCAAGTGCGATTTATTCCTTGGTTATAAGGGTGGTTCATTATTCAAAATCAATCAACATGATAAACCATATTAATAAAAGAAAGAATAAGAATCATATGATTATTTCAATAGATGCAAAAAAAGCATCTGACAAAGTAAAATATCCATTCGTGATAAAAACCCCCAACAAAGGTTTAGAGGGAACATACCTCAACATAAGAAAGGTCACATATTAAAAACCCACAGCTAATATCATCCTCAAGGGGGAAACAGCTGAGCACTTTTCCTCTATGGTCAGGAACAAGGCAGGGATGTCCACTCTCATCACTGTAATTTAACATAGTACAGGAAGTCCTAGCCTCAGCAATCAGACCCAAAAATAAATAAATAAATAAATAAATAAATAAATAAATAAATAAATAAAAAGAAATAAAAGGCATCCAAATCATCAAGGAAGTAAAACTTTCACTATTTGCAGATGACATGATACTGTCTATAAAAAACCCAAAAGATGCCACCCAAAAACTCCTAGAACTGATAAACGAATTCAGTAAAGTCACGGGATACAAAACCAGTGCACAGAAATCTGTTGCATTTCTATGCATCAATAATGAAGCAGCAGAAAGAGAAATTAAGGAATCAATCCCATTTAAAATTTCACCAAGAACAATAAGATATCTAGGAATAAACTTAAGCAAAGAGGTAAAAGACCTGTACACTGAAAACTATAAAATACTGATAAAAGAAATTGATGACGACACAAAGAAATGGAAAAACATTCCATGCCCATGGATTGGAAGGACAAATATTGTTAAAATGTCTATACTACCAAAGCAATCTACACATTTAATGCAATCCCTATTGAAACACCAACAGCATTTTTCACAGAAATAGAATATAATAAACGATCCTAAAATTTGTATGGAACCACAAAAGACTCCAAACAGCCAAAGCAAACTTGAAAAAGAAAAGCCAAGCTGGAGGCATCACAATTCTGGACTTCAAGTTTTATCACAAAGCTGTAGTAATCAAAAAGTATGGTACTGGCACAAAAACAGACACACAGATGAATGGAACAGGATAGAAAACCAAGAAATGAACCCACAAGTACATAGTAAACTAATCTTCAACAAAGCAGGAAAGAATAGCCAATGGAAAAAAAAGATAGTCTCTTCAACAAATAATGTTGAGAAAACTGGACAGCAATATGCAAAAGAATGAAATTGGACCCCTTTCTTACATCATACACAAAAATAAATTCAAAATAGATTCAAGACCTAAATGTGAAACTTGAAACCATAAAAATCCTAAGGAGAGGGGCTCCTGGGTGGCACAGCGGTTAAGCGTCTGCCTTCGGCTCAGGGCGTGATCCCGGCGTTATGGGATCGAGCCCCACATCAGGCTCTTCCTCTATGAGCCTGCTTCTTCCTTTCCCACTCCCCCTGCTTGTGTCCCCTCTCTCGCTGGCTGTCTCTATCTCTGTCAAATAAAGAAATTTTAAAAATCTTTAAAAAAAAAAAAAGTTCTGACTCCAGGATCAGAAAAAAAAAAAAAAATCCTAAGGAGAACACAGGCAGTAACCTTTTTAACATGGGCCATAGCAACTTCTTTCTAGATATGACTCTGGAGGAAAGGTAAACAAAAGCAAAAATAAACTACTGAGACTTCAATAAAATAAAAAATTTCTGCACAGCCAAGAAAATGATCAACAAAACTAAAAGGCAACCTGTGGAATGGGAGAAATATTTGCAAATTATATATCTGATAAAAGGTTATTTTCCAAAACATACGACCAACTTGCGCTAATTTACATATAACTGGGTAAGGAGCTAAGAGCTTCAACTGGTTTTCTTCCAACTGCTTTGTAAGTGGTAATGTTGCAGCTTAATACCTGACAATTACTGGCATCTATTTCTTTGGGGTCTCAGCTTTCACTATAAGTTCCATTTAAATATCTACATTAAGTGTCAATAGAGATATTACTAAGTTTGTGGGTCTAACTGCAGCTAGAAACGTATTTTGCAACTCAGGACAGATGTTGGGAGTGGATATGTGGAGATTATAAACATATAATTAATAGTTGCCATGGAATCTTTTTCTGTTCTTTACACATGATTTTTTTTTCTCTCTAAGTGATTCTTCAAGTATAAATCATATATTGACAGGCTTCCAGGAAGATGATAGCAGGCCATATGTTTACAATCCTCCAAACCACAGAAATTACCCCCCGCGCCGAAAAAGAGAAAATTTTAGTTTCATTGAAACTAAGCACACCACCAATCTCATGCCACAAACGAAAAGAATGTTATCCAGAAATAATATATAACAAACAGAAAAATGTATACCCAACCAAAAGCAGGCACCAGGAGCTAGCAGCTTATGAACACTGTTCAGTGAGTCAAGCAAAAATAGGAGGAATTCCAAGAGGACATGTAAATTTCTCTTGGGTTGGAGAGGCAAAATCTGGAAGCAATGGCTGTTTGGGGGTGGGGGCGGGGGGTAGAAAGCCCCCCACTTGAGGCCATACACTGAAGATGAAGCCACAAAGCCAGAGGGGCCTGGGGGAGACTGCCACCATACAATTGCTGATGGGGGACCTCTCGGCTAGCAGCAGCAGCACTACTTTTCCCAGAAGCACCTGGGAAAGCAGTCAGAGAGAAATAAACTGAAAAATGTGAGACCTGGTCCAGACAAAGCCTTGTTTGTGGAGTTACTGGCCATGTATTATCCCCTGTGTTTGTCTGTGTGGAAAAACACACAGTAAATTGGGACGGATTTTCACAATGGGGCTTAAAATTGCCCATTTAGTTGGTGGATAGTTATGCGCGTATCTGTAGAACACAAACAGCCCCGACACAGTGAACGAGGGACACTGAATACTGTAATATTAGCGAACAACAGAAAATGCCATTTACACGGGAAGTATAAGAAAATGGGAGGCTCAAGCAGAGAAGAGATAAAATGACCTCCGATGAAAGCATTAACATAGAACGTGTAATTAAACTTTGTCAAAGTACAATTAGTGTTCCTAGTGAGATTCTAAAAATCTGTTTAACAGCAGTGGAGGACTGGAAAGGTAAAAGGAGAAGATGGGGATAATATAGAGACAGTAAATGAAAGAAGCTGCACCCCAAAAGTCTGGCTGGGAGGGAGACTAATAAAAAAAATCAGGACTATCAACATTAGCATCTTTTTTTTTTAGATACTTCTTTTTTTTTCTTTTTATTTATTTATTTATCTATTTATTTATTTATTTATTTATTATATTATGTTAGTCACCATACAGTACATCCCCGGTTTCCGATGTAAAGTTCGATGATTCATTAGTTGCGTATAACACCCAGTGCACCATGCAATACGTGCCCTCCTTACTACCCATCACCAGCCTATCCCATTCCCCCACCCCCCTCCCCTCTGAGGCCCTCAGTTTGTTTCTCATAGTCCATAGTCTCTCATGCTTCATTCCCCCTTCTGATTTCTAAGAGGTGCCTTTGGGAGCTGAGTTTCAGACCTTGGAGGAGGGGTCCTAGGTGACCTGACTGATGGTGGTACCTCTGAGATGATGTGAGCCTGGTTCTGGCAGTGTTGGAAAAACTGGGATGCATGTAATTGCTGAGGCCTGGCCTCATCTCACAAAGCAGAGGGGAGAGGGTGGATTTGGAACTGAGAGACATGAGCTTCATATCTAACAGACAGCCTTAAGTGCTAGAAGATATTGGAACAACTGCATTTACAGAGATTTTAGGAAAAAGGATGGAAAGCCAAAAATTCTCTACCCCAAAAAACTGTTTTTCACCAGTGAGATCAAGGAAAAAAAATGTTTTTGGGCATTCAAGGTATGAAAGTATACCAGTCACAATTCCCTTGCAAATGGATTTTGGAAGTCTCAAGAAAAAGAAAACATTCAGAAACAGAAAGCATAGATGTAAGAAAAACTGGTGCCTAATGAAACTGATAAAATTAATTTTTTACTCTAAAGCAAATACGAAGAAAAAACTCTTATACCAGATATATAATGCTAAAAACAAACAAAAAAACACAACAGCAATCTGGAACTGAATGTTCAGATTCTTTCAACAATTTCTGGAAGGAAGGAGGGGTGGTAATGGCGAAAAAACATGCCAAAGATCTCACGCGAGAGGAGGATATAGATATAAAACATGCCGAGATACACAGAGGAAATATAGAATGGGAAATTTGTTCAGAACTTGATTTACCTCGTATGTCTATGATATCCTATTAAAAATGGAATTACACAGTTAAAATATGTAAGAAAATAAATAAAAGTAATAAAAATTAACAAATAAAAATATCAGCCAGTGGTCAATGCTTAGTATACCCTGAATGGTTTACATGTATTATCATATAATTCTCCCTACAGTACTCTGAAGGAGGTTATTCATATTGTATGAATGAAATCCAATTTAGAAAAATTAATTTGCCCAAGATGACACAGTAGGAAGTGGAGGAGCCAGTGTTTGACTCTGTGTCTCTCAAAAAACAGTCACCATGTAATTCTGGTCTCTCCAGTAAGATAAGGAACTAAGGCTGTGACAGAGCTCTTAGCTGCCTAATACCCATTTTCCTTTTCTTTCCTAACTTATTTCCCATTTGTTTTTTCAGGCCACTTATATTTAGATAGTCTATTATGCAGCAAACTCAATCTCTAAGTATTATGAGGACCAATGAAACAAATCATCATAAAGGAGGATAATCAAATTTCCCTGGTAAATTAACAAATAAAATGTATTCTTAAATCAATAAGAGAACAGAAATCCAGCTCCATCATATTTATAGGAGACACATTTAACAGGAAATTAGACAAAAAGATTGACAGGTAACTGGGCAAAGATATCCCAATCAAGTATGAATAAAATGAAAGCAAAGTTACATGCTAATGTTGTATTCAAAACTATTCAACCAAAAAAAAAAAAACCACTGTGACAATAATATTTCATATAGATAAAAGGCACAATCAAGCAGTAAGATTTAATAGGTAAATTTATGCAGTGGTTGATATTATATAACATATATAATTTAAAATGCATTGGGAATGCAAGGTATTTGATAAAACTACGAAATTATAAATGAAAACTTTTGACATGTCCCTTTCAATCAATAGGCAAATAATTAAGGATATGGAAATTACATATAACAATTAATAGTGCTTATATATCAAACATAATACATATTCTTTCAAAAGTCAATGGAGCAATAAAAATTGAACATGCACTAGTCGATAATGAATCTCATACAAACTTCATAAAAATAATAAACTTCATAAACCAGAAGTCATAAAGGTAGTGATATGCTTGGACTATAAATTTTACCAAAGTAGAAAAGACAGCCACTCTATACCAGGAAACAAAAGCGTATGGCATTCCTCTAAATAGATCATGAATCAAACAAGAAATCAAAATTAAAATTTCAAACAAGACGAATTAGGTACTCATAAAAATAATAATAATAATACTTGCTAAAGTCTATGAGATATAGCCAAGGAAGTACTCGGAGGAAAAATAGTTGTAAAACAAATTCCGCTCATGATGGAAAGATTAGTCGGCCACAGAGAAGCGGCCGGGGGAAGGGCTGAGCAAGGGCTGCGCAAGCGCAGTGGGACCTGGGGCTAGGCAGGCGCAGTGCTGTCCTGCGGCTTCCAGGTTAAGCCACGCGAGGCCCCCTTGCTGTGGACCCGAATACAGGGATCCCCAGATTGGTAAGGAGTGTTACCGCAGACCTTTAGCAAGCTGAGGAGGAAGTATGAGGACATACTCAGGAAGACTCAGATCATCAAACTTGCCCAGCAGCGAGAGTAAATTGTGTTTGGAGACCCAGTGACCAGAAAATAAACGAATACGAGGAAACAAAATACTGGCCAGAACCCTCACAATGGAGACATGGGAAGCTGTGCAAAGGGAGAAGATTGAGCAGAGCTGCGCTGCTTTTGCAGAAGGACAGCCAACCATCGACCATAACTCGTGGACCGCCTTCCACCAGGCCGTAGAAATCCCAGAGCCTGGTGGGGGGGGGGGGGGGGGGGGGGGGCTGGTATCCATCCTCAGGAGTAGCCGTTTCTGCCGGGCCCCTGCGCCGCAAGCTGACCGGTGTGGCCTCTTCCTGACCTGGCATGCTGGGAGAAGCAGCCCCAGCGGAGAATGGGGCCTGAGAAGCCATCGCACAAGCTGCTAGTGGCTTTCCACAACCACGCCAGGTGATGAAGGGGAAACATGAGGAACCCAAGATGGCCGAGCCCGCCGCCCCCTGGCCTGCCGCTGCTCCTGGTAGAGGGAGGGTAGAGGCTCCAGAAGCAGCCCAGGGCCCTCGGCCGTGAGAAACAATGTGAGCCGCTGTCGCGTTGAAAGATAGCCTGTGAGTTAAGGATGTTCCTTTAAGGGCAGGCTTCACAAGGTGGAGCAGAATGTTTATTGCTTGTTAAGCCTTTGCGGGTTGAACTTGCCCTCCCTTCCTCCTCTTCTTTCCAAGGGAAAACATGGCGGCTTGGGGATTTCTCCCAATAAACTCAGGGTCCATCCAGTCAGCTNAGGTGATGAAGGGGAAACATGAGGAACCCAAGATGGCCGAGCCCGCCGCCCCCTGGCCTGCCGCTGCTCCTGGTAGAGGGAGGGTAGAGGCTCCAGAAGCAGCCCAGGGCCCTCGGCCGTGAGAAACAATGTGAGCCGCTGTCGCGTTGAAAGATAGCCTGTGAGTTAAGGATGTTCCTTTAAGGGCAGGCTTCACAAGGTGGAGCAGAATGTTTATTTGCTTGTTAAGCCTTTGCGGGTTGAACTTGCCCTCCCTGCCTTCTCTTCTTTCCAAGGGAAAACATGGCGGCTTGGGGATTTCTCCCAATAAACTCAGGGTCCATCCAGTCAGCTCTTTCCCAGGTTTCGGGTAGAATTTTGGATGATAGGAAAAGAAGCAGGCTTGGTATCAGAAAAGGTTTATTAAAAAAATCTCCCCTTGAACTAGTGGGGTAGCATGTTATGTAGTATCATCATTCATTAAAACTGCCGGGGGGGGGATGAAATTAAAATAATTGGGGAAAAATGGCGTATTGAAATTAAGGACAAGAAAGATATTAATTATACATATGTGTATATCATTGAAACTAATGAAATATAGAAATCACCAGCAAGACTAAATGAAATCAAAAGAGAGGGGCATGGCCTATCACAAGAGAGGAATGGTGTGAATTAGGTATAGAGAGAAAAGAAAAGTGTTCTTTCTAACCAAAGTTAGAGTTCAGTCTGTAGAGCAGTCAAGGAGACCTTCAAAATTGCATTCCTTCTAGTGGCTCCTTTTCCTTGGAAAGTGACCTCTGGTTTCAAAAAACAAATCTTTTCATTTAAAACTAAGGAGGCTATGTTATTTATTGTGCAAATACGTAAACTTCTAGGAATGAAAGTAACTCTATTAACAGACCGGGACAACTGGCAAAACCCTGACCTTATGATCATCATGCTTAATAATGTATATTATCATGTTGATTAATTACTGCTTAACCTGTGGGTGTGAAACACCTGGGAAAACATATTTGTAGTATCAAGATAGGTGCAAGAAACTGAAAGATCTAAATTTTCTGACACCAGTCTCTTAAATTTTTAATTCTTCTAGATTGAATTATTAAATTGTTAATGCACATCTGTTAAAACAACTATACTACAAATTCTAATAATCATTTTCAAACACAAGTAAAACTGTATAGGAAATTTATCCAAATGAGGTAGATTTTTTTCAATTAATTATTTAAGGATATTACTTGTTGCTAGAATGAGATAGGCTTGAGCATCAATTTTAATCACTTTTTTTGTTTATAGAGGCAAGCACTAAGTATTGTTTATAAAAATATTAATAGCTATATATGTATTATATGCTAGGCATACATGTATATTTACTTAACTGGTAACTCATGTAATAATTATGCTAATTCATTCTCATATTAGCTCATTTAGTCATTGAAATAAACTACAAATAGTATTTTTCATTCCCATGTTATAATTTTTGTGTTTTATTTCTCTGTGCATCAGAGTCCTCATTTATCAAAAAGAGGTAACGATAATACCTCTGTTTTGTAAAATGGATTTTAAAAGAGTGATGGGAGAGGAGAACTGGTGCAAGAAGTCCTCAAGTAAATCCATTTTAGGAAATAGCACCCGTGAAACTTGGAGAACTGATACAGAACAAAGCTGGCCCTTTGGAAATCTTTTGGAACACCCCTACCCTACTTTTCCAGAATATATTCCAATTTGAAGACACAAGAGATCAGTTAACTAACCTGAATTCAGATGTAATTTTGCCTTCACTGGCTGCATTAGCCATTCATTTAACTAGTCTCCACAAAAAACGGACACAAGAAATAAATTTTATTATTTCAAAATTTGAATTTTATAGATACAACTTATGGGGAAGAAGAGTTGTCTTAAGTCACCTAAACACCTAAAGAAAGTATTTCTGAGAATGTTGCTGAGGATCTTGAGGTTTGAAGGAAGAAGCGTGTAGCAGTGGATGGAGATAAGGGTAAGGAAGAAATGAATTTTTTACTGTGTCCCTTTTGATATTTTTTGAACATTGTGCCATGTGCATGAAAAGACAATGCAACCATGCACAAATAAACAGTGTGAATATTGTTTAGTGTCTCCTGCCAGTTTTTTCTTTATTCATATGATAAAGATGTCTGAGGCATAGTCTCATACAAAATGAGTCCCTGATGCTTGATGGTATATTAAATATAAAATATGAAATAATGGAAGAAAATGGAAAATAAAACATAAAGATACAACTCATCCCAAGGTGATAGAAAAGGTTTTTAAATTTTTTTTTTTTTTTGCATAAACAGTTGATGTAAAGTATGAAGTAAGAGACTGGTTTTTATGGTTTTTTTTTTCCCTAAGAAGTATCACTGAATTATGAAAATGAGCAAAGCCCAGCGAAGTAAATTTTTATTTAGTCAGTTTTCCCAGCATTATTTTTGAAATATTTTTCTCATTTCCAAACAAGTTGTGATGCTTCCTTTGCTCACTTAGTTGTTCTGTATACTAAGAATTGACAACTGTTGCTGTAGCTAAGGGCTTATTTACAAATTTACGGAAAGGATTACGTATTCACGGAAAAGATTACACGCACTTACGGAAAGGAGTTAAAACAATATACAAAGACACATAAAGTGCTGGATTACCTGAGAAGATAGAAGCAAAGGAAGATGGGAAAACAGAATTTGGACTTAAAATGGTGCCTAGAATGATGCCAAAAGTAGGTACATTTATTAAAGATAAGATATAATTTTAGTTCTGAATGTTCTAGCCATCAGAGCAACAGAAGAGCATAGTCAATTACACAATTAACTAAAACCCTTCTGCCCGGGGGAAAAAAAGGAAAGGTTAAAGGAATAGGACTATATTTGGAACTTAATGAAAAATAAAATCTCCCAAAGATAGTCATAACATAACTTGTGATGACTAAAACAACAAGCCCACAGATGCTACAGGTTGATTAATACTTTGCCATGTTTTAATCTATAGAGGGATCTCTAGAAGTATCCTGTTTTGAAAATAATGTATTTTTCCCTTTGACTATTGGAATTTTCCACCTTATTTTCCTTCTTTTTCTTTTCCTTTTTTTCCCTCTTTTTTTCACCTTCCTCTCTTTTTCCTCCTCTGTCCTTTTGTTCTTCCACTAGGTGATTGGCTATGTATCATCCCCCGAAGTATTAAAGATGTTAGTCTGTAGATTTTTTTACTTGCTATTTTTGGGGGTTTGATATAGATACTGTGCCTTCATTGAAAAAGAAAATTGAATGTTTTCTTTCATTTCTGTGGCCTGTTTAATTAACATTAGGAATATCCGCATCTTGAAGATTTGGTTGACTAGACCTTGAAATCATCTAGGTCTCCCACAGATGAAGAGGGAGGAGGGGTGATTGTGGTGGTGATACAGGTCTTTGACAACATCTGTATTTCTTCCAGATAATTGTCTGTTTAAGATTCTTTCTTTTATGGTCAGTTTTGGTAATTTATACTGTCCTAAGTAATCATCCAAGTTTCAAATTTAATTGCTTGTATAGCTTTCAGTTTGCTTTATATTTGTATCCTCATTTTAATGTCTTTTTTCTTATATACTTGTGCTTTTTCTCTTTTTTCCTTGTTTAAGCTAGCTATTGATTTCTCTGTCTTATTGTTTTAAATAATCAGCTATTTTATAACTCATTAATTTCTGACTATATTCTGTGTAATTTAATGTGTTTTAATTTTTTGAGATTGATAATTCATTTATTTTAATTATTTTCATTTATCAAAATAAGTTTTTATTGTTAGACATTTAACTCAGAACCACTTCTATCTTGTACTCTAGTTGCAAGGGGTATATGGTGTTTTCATTATCTTTATGTTTTAAAGATACTGCAAGTGTTATTTTTATTTTTCTGAGTTAAGGGTCTTAAGAGAGAGGGAAATGTTACAGTTTGTATCTGTGGTCTTCTTTTTTTTCCCTTCTGGGTTTATTTATTGTTTTCTTATTTACTTATTGTGCTGTGTTCAGTTGATGTCTGTCTGTACTTTGTACAGTTGCATAATTAGGACTGTTTTTTTGTGGCCCAGTATATGCTAAATTTTTACAAATAGTCCATAGATACTTGTAAGTTTAATTTCTGTTTTCAGCATATGGAGTTTCATCATTTCAATCAGCTTTCTCTTATTAATTAAGTTACTTTGATCTTTTTTATGCTTATTATTGTTAAAAAGAAACAGGTCCAAAATGGAGTCACTTATGTTAAGCCCCAGGAAAGACTTAAAACCTAATCTAATTGCTGTTTTAACCTTTCCTGGGAATGCTGTTTTAAACCAATCAGGCTGGAATTTCCTGACCAGCTCTAGTGAGGTAATCTGCACAATAAGACTGCCTGCTCTGTCTCCTAAGGGAAGGTGACCTTGCCTGAGACAATTTTTTCTTTTCTTTTACTAATAGCTTCCTTGCTCCACTTTCTTTCCTATAAAAACTTTCCATTTTGTACAGCTCCTCAGAGTATCTCTCCTTGTTAGATGGGATGCTGCCTGATTCATGAATTGCTTAATAAAGCGAATTACGTCTTCAAGTTTACTTGGTTGAATTTCATTTTTTAACATTATTTTTTTCCATTTATTATGTCCTTATAGGTGAACTAAAAGCTCCTACAACCAAAGCGTTTTTAATATTTCTATTTGTATCTTACAATTTTTGTTTATTATCTTGAAGTTTTATTTTTGGTGTAGGCATTTTTTGGTGATATTTGGTATTTTTGGTGATACTCATGATGTTACATTTTGCTTGAAGTTTGTTACATTTACTATTACAAATTTTGTGTGTTGAGTTGTGTCCCCCCCAAAAGATATGCTGAAGTCCTAACCCTCAGTACCACCAGAAGAGATCTTCCATGGAAATAGGGTCTTTGCAGATATATTCAAGTTAAGATAAGGTCATGAGGATGGGCTCTAATTCAGTATGACTGGTGTTCTTGGGAAAGGAAAAGTTGTACATTTGTACATTTCACAAGCAGAGGAGACATCATGTGAATGCCATGTGAAAATGAGAGCAAAGATCTGGGTGCATGTATGAGCCAAGACACACCAAGGATTGCTAACCAACCAACAGAAGCTAGGAGAGAGGCATGGAACCAGTTCGTTCCCACAGCCTTCAGAAGGAACCAACCCTTGACCTTAGACTTCTAGCCACTAGAACCGCAAGGCAGAAAATTTCTGTTGTTTTCTGTTGGTGTGTAGTACTTTGTTACCGTGATCCTAGGAAACTAATACAGGTTACTTGGCTTCATTTATTGTTTTTTGCCCTGAATTCAAACTTATCTGATATTAAAATGTGCTCCCAGTTTCTGTTGTCACTTGCCTGGTATACCTTTGACAGTTCCTTTATTTTCAAACTTAAGTGCTTCTTGAATTTTTAAAATATAATTAGACTATGTCAACCCTATGCTCAAAAAACCCTCAGTGACTTCCCTTTGCATTAGAGTAAAATTATTCCATTTGAAAAGCCCACTTCCTTAGTATGAAGTGTTTCTTCTCAGACCTCATTCTGCCCTGCCCTCCGTGACCTCTAGCATAGGAGTCTCACTGCGGTACTTGCAATAAGCTGAGCTCTTTACCTCCACAAGTCTGTTCTCTCTGTCAGTAACCTTGTTTCCTCCACTCTGCAGTGGCTTTATACTTCTGGTTCTTCATGTCTTAGCTCAAATCTTAACCTTTTCAGAGATTTCTTCTCTGATCACTGGATCTGATGAGATCTAACTCCATTTCCACCAAAACTCTCAAACACGTCACTCATAATTCCCTGATAACATTGATCACCATATGAATTTCTTATTAATTTGTATTCATATTTGTCATCTCTACCTCCACTAGAATCTAAGTCCCATAAAACTTAAGACTCTTGCCTGCATTTTCACCATGTCTAGAATGTCGACCTTGCATTCAGTTGGCAAACGATAAGTATCTGTGAAAGAAGTAAAGGAATTACAAAGAAAGGAAAGATGGATGGATGCAAAGGAAATCTGCAAGCCATTTTGTTCTCTTCTTAGCCTTTCATAAAATACTTGCTCGGGACCCTTACTGAAGAGTGCCTTTTCGGTGTTAGAGTGTTTATTCTAATCTAACCTTTATGCCTCCTGTTGTTCCAACTACTTAATCATCAGCTGTAACAGATTGAAAAAACAGTTTTTCTGTTATTAAATGAGTAATTTTTATTGGTATATAATCAGTGGTCATTCCTTCTTCACTCACTCCCCATGTGCAATGCTCATATGGTAGATGGTGTAAGTTCTCTTCTCCGTCACCCCAGAGACCTTGAATATGTTATTCCCAATATTATCCTCATACAGTCAAACATGATTTGAACATTTGAAGATATCCTAGCCAAGAAATCCCTGATCTAATCAGAAAGAATCACTAAATTCTTCTCTAACAGGTCATACTGACAGGCATTTCAGAAAATGGACCAAAACTAGAAAGAAAAAAGGAGAGGCACATTCCCAAATGATTCAACATTCCCTGTAGATTTTATCAAGAAGAATTATATATATAGCTCCAAATACTTTTTAAAAAGTAATTTATCTTAAAGAACATTAACCAGAAAAGAGCAATGTTTTCACCAATTACAAAAAAGCAAAGGATAATTTCTAGCTTACATACAGCTACTTCCACCGTATCACCATCTGATGGCAGCATACCCTCAAAATATAGTTTCTATTTTTTAATGTTTCAGATCAACTCATTCCTTTATAGGGGATCTGCTATTTCCAGACAATGTGATATAAATATTTCCATGGCCTAGTCTGTTCTCTCAAAGAGCTCCCAGTATACCGGAAGAGACAGGCATATACACAGATAATTTTAATAACAGTGTGCAATGAATATTGTAGAAGGTTAGAGATGGACTCTTAGCCTAATATGAGGGTAAGGTAAGATTTTCCCCTATGAGATTATGTCTGAATTGAGTTTTAATATGTGCAAGTTACCTGGATTAAAATAGGTAAAACGATGAATACCATCATAGAGAGGCGAAAGAGACTAGTTTGTGTATAATGAAGAAAAGAGGCTATTGGAATCAAAGGATGGGAAAATATTTGTACATTTCAGGCCCGACGATCCACTAAACATCACATTTTTGGGGCACATCTATATGCCAGACATCCATCCACATACAAGGAAAACAAAATGAACACAGTCTTTGTCCTAATAAAGCTTTCCTTCCAGCATGTACATTAATGATCGATTGAAACTATAATGCCAAGTAGTTATATTCAAATTAAAAACAAGCAGAATAACGGATAGGGCAGACAGTGGGGAGGCAGCGATATTTTAGATAAGGCCACCAGGGAACACCAGATGTTTACCTAGGTGATAAAATTATATATACTGACTATAATCACGCTCATGGCTAAAGTACGTTAGCAAGCTAACAATGAAAATGCACTTACCAACACTTGCCCCACAAAGGTCTGTGCTGAAAGCAGCATTTCTATACGATTACGAAATGCTCCTTGGAAGTGGAGACTTTTTAAATGTCTATCACCGATGCTCTTTGTCAAGAGTAGTTCCTATAAGCAAGAGAAAAGAAGTGAGAGTAAGCTGGATCCCAGAGAAAGTAGTCTGTTTTATGTATGTCGGTGGAGCCTCCTGCCGTGTTAATCAGCCTGAAATCACTATACCTTGTCCAACCCAGAGAACCCCAAATTTGCTTATTCAGCATATATCATGAAATACGTTTTACTGGGTTTGCATTTTACTGGTCTTTTGCACAGCTTTTAAATTAGGAATTCTGCAGTCTTCACCATGCCTTCTTCACATGCTCTCAGTCCTAGACCCTTCAGACTGACATTATTGTAGTGATCAGGATTGGGAGTAGCGTGCTTCTTCCTGCTCTGTGGAACATCTCTTATCCTTTTCTATCAAGATACATGGACAAAGAAAAAAGATTACAAATTGATTTTTTAGTGATTACTTAAGTATCTGCTCTTTTTTTGAGAAAAGGAAAGTTTCAGCAATTTTGTGTGCTTTTAGTTCCTTATCTGGTGACATATCCTGCTGATAGAATCCCTCCTCATATTTATAAAATGCCTTTACTTATTATATTTAAAATTTATAGTAATCCTATAAAGTAGATAAAATAGGTGTGAATAAAACCACTATCTACTGATAAGGAAACTGGGATATAGAGACATTACATGACTGGCACATAAGCAGGGGATGAGGAGAGGTTGGAGTCTGAACTAGCCCCCATGTCTGTTGATAAGCTACCACCAAGAAAGACACAAGTGAGCTAAGATTGACCACTCCATGCTGACTGAGACCCTCCAACTTTTAGAAGAACTCATTATATATGGAGCCAGGGTTTTGAAATGACTTAATTTTTCTACTCATGATTTCTGATGGGTAGAAAGAGAAGTTCTCATTAAATAACTATTTGATAGAATTCGTATCTTGATGATCAATGATTTGCCGTCTAATACCTATAACTCATCATGTGCATTCCTGAAATGTCTGAGGCTTGATTCAAAAAAATGTTCAATATAACATTAATATGGAACACTCCTTTGAATTTCATGATGAAATTTGAGGAGCCTTCTGTGGGAAAACAAATTGACCCTAAGGTATAATAAAATCATACTTATGAATGCACTAAACATTTTTAAAATGCACATTTAAGGAGAAAACTATGACTCCAAATAATTTTTAAAACAACTTTGACAGTCATGACATTTTTTTGCATTAGGCCACTTTTCCAAAGGCTTAGAGAAAAAAATACAGCTTTCTTGATTTAATTAAATATAGCAGTTACTGATAAGTGACTCAGCTTATATCAAATTCTCTCCTCAAGTTTCAAAAATAGAAAAGTAGAGTATTCTGGCAGCTTGGACCCTACTTCTTAACATTTCATAATAGTTGCTTCCTATTGGAAATTAAAAGACCTCTGGACAGAAGGGTGGACATGAATTACATCTAAAAGAAGGGAAAAATACAACAAATGTTTATGGACAAATGGGTTCTCACATTTTTGTAACCACACAAAAATAAATACAATGGGGGAAAATACATTTTCTGAAGCAGAAATCTAAGGAGATTAAACAATTTTAGCAATTCAGTTGTCCACTGGGAAAAAAGAAAAAAAGATAGAAGGCAGATTCTCCATACCCATTACTCATTTGTGTACTGTATCAGTCTTGTTAAGGAGTTAAGTGCACCTCAGAATTCTTTCCACAGTTTTTATGCCACTGCTTGAAGTCTTTACAAATAATTAAGAATAGAGGGAACTTATTCAGCAACAAAATCTATGAACTACAGTACTGGGTACATGGTCAATGCAGAAACCTGAATTCCATTGTATGATATTGCTGATGACTTTAAAAAGTTACCAAGTTATTACAAATTCTGTTACTTTATGTCCATGTTTACTCTTAAGAGAAATGTTTTAAGCAACTTTTCAATATTGATTACAATGCACAAGTGAAATGTGTTCTTCTATGGAAATTACTATATCGGAAAAACAAAGCTTGGGAAACTAAAATTGGAAACAAATCGCACAGGGCATAATAAAGCTCTTTGCCTTTGGGGGCGCCTGGGTGGCACAGCGGTTAAGCGTCTGCCTTCGGCTCAGGGCGTGATCCCGGCGTTATGGGATCAAGCCACATCAGGCTCCTCTGCTATGACCCTGCTTCTTCCTCTCCCACTCCCCCTGCTTGTGTTCCCTCTCTCGCTGGCTGTCTCTGTCTCTGTCAAATAAATAAATAAAATCTTTAAAAAAAAAAAAAAGCTCTTTGCCTTCGACCACTGGTATTAGAACAGCTATTATACAGCATTTGAGAGTTTTATTTCAAGCTCTTAAGTGAAGTCTTATCTGGGTAAGATACCGTTATTCTCGTCATCATCATTTGCCAGCTGTGACTCAACAGCACCTACCCTTGCAAAGCTCGTTTGGTTGTGAAAAGTGTTTCTGCATTTGTAGCTGAATGGCATGTGCATGTATGCATGGGTTTCTGTATGAATGTTTATGTACAACTAGGTGTGTTAACATGGTATATAAAAGACAGTGTACATGTATTAAGTACATATGCATTCTGCACATATGATTTATGAAAGTAGGTTGACCTGATGGTGGTTTTTGCCTGCCTCATAGTACCAAGCACAACTATCACTTTAAAATTCAAAGTAGAGGCATAGACATTAATGTTTGTGGACATTTTTTTCAGAATAGTGACCCTCTGTTTCCAGAGCTACCATTCATCATCAGCCACACCAGACATTGCTTCTCTGAGTGGTGGGAGAGGAGGCCCAACTCTGTACCTGCTACCTTTGGAATGGTGGCCTGGGGTCCTGTTTTCCACCCCAGGGGAGGATCAGTGCCTTTTTAAGGCACTGGATTAGAGCTGGCTCTCTTAGCCCATGAAGACTGAATGAAGCTTAAATTGTTTTCTAAACCCAATCACTTGCCAAACCTGTCTCAATCTTCATACAATGGGATCCAAAATAAGGAAACTGACCAAGAGAATTCCTGTTCCCTTGATGTTTTGCCATTTTTTAATGCTTCTCCAGATTAGTCTGAAAGTGAGTAAGATGAGGAGTCCAAGGAAGAAGGTCACAAAGGAAGAGAGAATAAACGCTGCTTGGATCTCACTCGAGCAGGCCATTTTCCCCGATCTTCCCCACTATCACTCTGTGGCTTTGTTCGAAAGATCAGCAGACGGAACTGCTGGGCTTCTGTGATGTCATGATCACATGGTAATGATTCCAGAAATTAGAGTTTAGTGTATTACTGAGTCCTAATGCCAGTGTAATAGGAAAGAGTGATTCCAGGAACCAGGGTCAACTAACCACTGCAATGCTGCTCATAGGATGCAAATGAATGAACAGGAGAAGACCAGGGTCCACAACACGGGTCTTCAGAAGATAAGAATTCTGGATCCGATTGTTACTGACTTTCTCTTTGAACTTAGAGGAAGTTATACCTTCATGGCTATGGTCAATGGGCTATCCATTTGGTTTGTTGAAAACACCTTCAGAACAATTTTTCTTTTCTTTTCTTTTCTTTCCTTTTGGCAAAATGGCATACAGCCATCTGTGTGTCAGTGAGTTGATTCTTCACCTGAGCAGATGCCACATTCTCAGTAATCTTGAAAGGACAGATGAGAGGAGGACTTCAAGATTTTTGCTTAGCTCATCAATAAGAAAGGCATGATAGTGCAGGTATTGTAGAAGGTAGTTTTACCAGTACGAACATTGGTCAGTTGTTAAATATTTGAACCCAGGAATCTGTTCCCCTTATCTCTTCTTTATGGGACCCTCCCCTTTCTTGCTTTATTCCCTGCCCTGTCAGCAAACACTTTGGTCCAGCAAAGGTAAAGTTCAGAGTGAGAGCAATTTCTTTTATTTTCTCTGATGTTTTCAAAGGCATAAGAAATGTCATGCTTTTCAGTGCCCCCAAGTGGCAGACAAAATGTCAGAGCCTGATGGGGGCGCCTACTCCCCCCAGTTATTGTGAAGATGGCCTGACACAAGGTGATGAGACCCAGGAGAAATGTTGTTGTCCTTTGGAGTCCTCCATAATTCTGCTCTATGTGGCAGACTATTTCTAGATGAGAATTACAACATTTCCTAGAACTGCTGCCACCATTATATTTCCTTCTAGGCTGAGCTATAATTTCCACAAAATCTAGTTATTAAGCTAGCGTAGGGCAATATTAGGAAGGACTCTGGTCTGAAGTTAGGAGCCCTGAATTCCGGCCCCAGTCTTTCAATTAAGTTGCTGTGTGATGTCTAACAAGTCACTTTAGTTTTCACAGTCTTATGTTTTATGTTGAAAATAACATAGTAACATACTTGATGGAATTACTGTGGTGTGTCAGTAAGGTAGTGTGATCATATTTTGAAAAGCATAAAACTCAGGGGCGCCTGGGTAGCGCAGTCGTTAGGTGTCTGCCTTCGGCTCAGGGCATGATCCCGGCCTTCCGGGATCGAGTCCCACATCGGGGTCCTCCGCTGGGAGCCTGCTTCTTCCTCTCCCACTCCCCTGCTGTGTTCCCTCTCTCGCTGGCTGTCTCTCTGTCACATAAATAAATAAAATCTTTAAAAAAAAAGAAAAGAAAAGCATAAAACTCAAAACAAGAAAAGGTAACCATTAGCTATTTCAGTTCCTTTTCTAAATGGCACTGATTATAAAGCAAAGAGGAAGAGAAGGAAGGAAGGAAGGAAGGAAGGAAGGAAGGAAGGAAGGAAGGAAGGAAGGAATTATATGTTTAGATCACATGTACTTACGAGTGCAAACCCCTATATCTAGCAATTTGGAAAATAAGATAACAGTTTCCAAGTTCAAGTTCATTTACTTAGTCTGACTAATCTTAAGTAATTGTTAAGCTGTCATCATCAATGAAGCTTTCTTATTTTCCCAACTTTTGTTATTTAGTATTGTCAGTGTAGTACCAATTATTTCCAAGATGCTATCTAGGCACCTTTTTCCCCTTTCCCAGCAATTGTCCTATGAGAAAAAAAGATTCAATTTCAATTAAACAACCAGGTAGTTTGTCCCTCTGATATTATATTATGGTGATGGTAATATTAGTTTCCGTGGCTGAGTCCAGAAATGTGTGGATGATTTCAAAGTCAGTCTTTCCAAATTTGTCTTGAACCTGGGGTGTCCAGGTCGTCTGGTTTCCCTGGAGCTATCCCAGCTTCCGTACTGAAAGTCCAACATCCTCAGAAGACCCTTCGTCCTGGGCAGATTGGGGTGGGTGATCCAGCTGCCCACCACACTTCCACCACCTGACCTACACAGTGCCGCGGCCGCACGGCCCCACTCTAGCTATGACAACATGCAAAGACTTTTCTTCCTCCAGGCCTTACCAACACAATCTTCCCTCTGCCTAGAACACACACTTGTGCCTCCAGCAGCTGCTTTCTTTAGGTTTCTTTTTAAACGTCCCATCACACTCTCCTGACCATCCTATAGAAAGGAGGGCTGATCATATGCCCCAGGATTCTATGATGGCCCTTTCCTTCACGGCACTTCATGGCACTTTTTATAATTACCTTATTTCCTATTGCCTGGTTTATTTTCTATCTCCTCTCGCAAGAATGTAAGCTCCACAAGCTTAGGGATCATACCTATTTTATTCATGACTGAGTAGCTCGTGTCAAGTAATATACCTGCCACATGCTTGGCAAGTCACCTGAACTTAATAAATATCTGGAGATTGAATGAATAAATCCTAGATCCTTAGAAATATTTGTTGGGTGAATGAAATACTGACTCTACATGGACTTTAACCCAAGTTATCCACACTTCTCTACTCCATATTTCCCACCTTTCACTGCAAACTATTTTCATGAACGAAGTGTGACATCTGCAGTGTGTTTATGCACAGGGCATGGTGTGTGGTATGTGTATGTGTGCTCAGAATTGTGTATACAATGTGTGTGTGAGGTTTGTGGTGTGTGTATAAGTGGTGTGTGCATGTGATGGTGGTAGTATGTGTGTGGGGGAGCATGGTGACGTGTGTGCTTATGCGAGCAGTGTGTATGTGTTGAGTGGTGCGGTGCGTGTGTGTGGTGGAAAGGGCATATGATTGGATCAAGTGCCATTCAAAGTGTTAATACCTTTGCTAGCAGGTTCAGATTTGGTAACTTTCCCCAGAGTTACTGAGTTATTTTATCATGGTAGAAGTGTGCAGTGAAGGAAAAGCTGCCGTTTGTAGCATGGTAGCAATTCAGTGTTCAGACCTAGAGAGATAGACAACTTTGAAACAACATTATCTTTTATAATAACTGAGAAAGTACTCTCCTAGTACTAGGTAATTTAAAGAAAAGAAAAAAAAATCACTATTCTCTTGGCTACCTACTATCAGCCAGTATCTTTGTCCTGTGTGTGTCTGTGTCTGTGTGTCTGTGTGTGTGTGTGTTGAGCAAGTACTATGTGCCAGGTACAACGGAAGCACAGTGGTCAACAAAAGAAACCTCGTTCACTCCCTCACAGGGGGTACAGTTAAGTGAGGAAGATGTTTACAATTAGAAACTGGGAAGTGTTTGAGGGAACAAATCAGGTGGTGGAAGGAGGGACCTAATCGAGGTGAGGAGGCTAGAAGCTGCCTCGAGCACGTCGTGTGTGAAACTGAGGGCTGAAGCATGACATGCTACCTTGACCAGCTCCCCCAGTGGGTGTGGAGACGCTGGGAATAAGCACCAAGCCCACTGTTAGGCAGAGGCACCATCTTGGGCAAGGATGGGCAGGAGGATGGCATTTCTCCTTCTCTACGGTGGTTGGGTGCACCGTAATGACCCAAGAGAAGGCTGGCCAAGTATCAGGAGGACCAGATCACGCAAGGCCTTGTGTTCCAGTTTAGGATAAAAAAGATACAAACGAACCAACAAAAATGCATCCAAAGAACAAGTGGAAACATTTGAAGGCTTTCAGAGAAGGGTGTTAAGTGATTAAAGCCCAGTTGTAAAGGGATTACCCTGACTTAACAGAGACGACGACACTGCTGCTGGGGAGAGGTGTTGGCTGGTGGAAACAAGCAGGCAGGTGGGAGTGATGTCCAGGAGGTAACATCTGCTCCCTTGCATGAGGGAGATGAGGGAGAGGACTGGTCAAAGCTACCCTGCTTTTCCAGATGGTACTCTGGGTGGTTCTTGGGACCATTCACTGCTATGCCTTTAAAACTATCTAAGAGAGGCACTGGGGGGCGCCTGGGTGGCACAGCGGTTAAGCGTCTGCCTTCGGCTCAGGGCGTGATCCCGGCGTTCTGGGATGGAGCCCCACATCAGGCTCCTCTGCTATGAGCCTGCTTCTTCCTCTCCCACTCGCCCTGCTTGTGTTCCCTCTCTCGCTGGCTGTCTCTATCTCTGTCGAATACATAAAAATAAAATCTTAAAAAAAAAAAGAGAGAGGCACTGGTTAAGCGTCTGCCTTTGGCTCAGGTCATGATCCTGGGGTCCTGGGATCGATCCCTGTATCGGGTTACCTGCTCAGCAGGGAGCCTGCTTCTCCTTCTCCCTCTGCCACTCCCCCTGCTTGTGCTCTCTCTCTCTCTGTCAAATAAGTAGGTAAAATTTAAAAAAAAAAAAAAAACCTCATCTAAGAAATGAAGACTATGTGATGAAGAACTTTTTCCCACTCAGATGAATTTTTTAACATGTCAGTGATTTGATCAGGAAATAGCTTCACTTTGTACACATCTCTGTAATTTACCTCTGGGCATTCAAATATTCTGGAAAAATTGTACTTTATAATGAGAATGAATAAATGTTTAATCTTAAAAATTTAGTTTTCAACGAATGTGCCCTGTTTGACAAAGGTAAGTAAGAACTTTGTTTTTTAAGTGTATGCAGCGACACTTATGAATGTTTGTGTGTGTGTGTTTGTGTATAATGCTTCTGAAAATAATAACCATATTGTGATATTATCTTTTAAGAGTCTAAGTCCGTCCATCACACTGAATGGTATAACCCTACCTTCTCCTTTTCTGTAAGAAGAGGTTCATTTCATACCCCGGTGAACATCCTCCCATCTGTCAGACACTGGTCAAGAAATACTAGGCCTCAGTTCATGCAGCTAGTCAATGTCAGAACCGAGTCTAAAGTCAGGGATGTAGATGGTTCCATCGCCACAGAACACTCACATGCTCATGAAGGTACATCAGGTTTCTGGGGTAAGCATCTTGTTGCTTTCATGTATCTGTGGCTTGGGAAATGTTACTTACAGCATGAAGCTATTTTAATCACCAGTTCTTTACCTTTCACCTGAAGGCTTCATTTCTACTTTTGGTTTAACTCCTTAAGTGTCATGAAATAGAAGAAATAGTAAATTAACTACGTTTGGAGAAAGCTTAGTGTTGAGGGAATATGATTTAATCCATATTCTCTTTAGAGTCATGATCCCACCCTTTAAAAACTTCACCGTTCTTTTTAACTCACTCTGTTGTTCCCTGTGTATTCTAAGTGGACAAACCACAGCAAAATGTTTCCACGTGGTAGGCACTTCAACTCAACTGAATGTCTGTCTACATTATTTTGGTGAGACTATGGGTTGGTGTTTAGAAACTATCAGTTCTGGAGAGACTGGTATCATAAACAATGTAATTGTAGTTAAAACCATGCAGAAACTTGAGTTCTGTTTTTCTTTTTTCATCAAATTTGTTGGTTTACTTCCGAATCCTAGGCCTTTGGACAAGCTTCTTATGCTCCCCCATCTTCATTTTCTCATTAGTAAAGTGAGGAGGCTGCTACTAGTATTTGGGATTCTTACCAGTTTCAAAACAGGAATCTTTGATTCCTAATCCTAGATTATGACTCTGCTAGATCGTAAACTCTTTTCTATATACCAGTGTCTAACCTCATCCACCAGATGAATTCATTAAAAAATGAACAAAAAGGAAGAGGAAGCATTTCTGAGTGCCTTTTTATCAAAAGGATATGCCTTTGATAAGTTAACTTGGAACCCAATTTGATTTCTCTTGGATCTCATGGAATTTTCTTCAAAGAGGGAATATGGTTATGTTGGTCACAGTCTCTGATTCCATCTGTGCATCCTGAGCCTCTTTCCCTATGTGATCGATTAGAAGTATGCTAACTGGTTTGCCAGAGACACTGTCTCTTCCATTCTCTGTCCAATCTCCATTCCTTCTCCACTGATTTGCTTCTGTGGTACTGCAGAGTTATGCTTCATTTGGTGTATTTGCAAACTGCATACTTAAGTCCACATGTATATCAAACGTGGGTGGATTGCTAAGTGCAAAATGAAGAATTTCCTCAATCTTTTTAATTTTTTCATTTGTGGTTCCTAATTATTGCACTGTTTGGAGGGTGGCCTTAAATCGTCCAAGTATTAACAAAAAGTTAAGACATGAGCCTTCTCCATTTGGCCAGCAGATGGGAGTATTTCACAGGGAATTAGCAAGCTGCAGGGTTTTGTTTGGGTTTTTTTGATTGGTGGTTTGTTTTTTAGAAGATGGAGGACCCTTCTAGAAGAGAAGTTAAAAGGAGAAAAGAAAAACAAAGTTAAGAATGAAGAGTGGGACACCCAATCATATAAAATACAGGACTTGTAAACAATCTCACCAAAATCCATTTTCTGTTGAGGCTCTGTTTATCCTCTCTGACTCTGCCCCTTTTGAAAGAATAGAAGGATGAATTAAACTGTTGATAACTGGAATTATAGTGGTGGTTTTTTTTCTTTTCTTTTTTTCTTTCTTCCTTTCTTTCTTTCTTTCTTTCTTTCTTTCTTTCTTTCTTTTTCTTTCTTTTTAGTATAATCTCTATGGCTCCTTGAGAGTCCTAAAAAACCTTTTCATGAGAATGAATAATGCAATCAGTCTCCCCAGCAATCAGGCCAACTGAACATCAAGCTGCTGATTTCATCAGAATGCTTAATGCCCACCAGCAGAAGTGGTGTTAGAGCAACACAAGCTGAGGCTCGCTGTTGGCAGCTCCAACTAGCGACTCCAGCCAGGGTCTCAAGGCACTTACCATTATGTCATCCCTTTGCCCATCTTCTCTACTGCTCCTGTTTGGAATTATTGGTCTACTATTGAAAAGAGTAAGGCGAGTCACCAAGCGTTGTCCCAGCAGCTGGATGCTTTGTGAGTGTGTATCAACAGTCACAATTTCAATGAACTGTGTGTTCATTTGAGTCTCTGGGCAGCTGTATCTAACTTGAGGGTTAGGTTGAAAAATGGAGTTGTCACCAATGGCATAGGAGATGAAAGCCATCTCTTCCTTATCAGCTTCCATTGAATTGGCACATTCACCCAGACTCCTCTCCAAACCCCCACTGTGTCCTTTTGAGCTTTGGCAGGAGACGAAAGGATGGACTGGCCTCCTGCTCCATCTTTGGTCTGAGAATAGCCCAGCAATTTTCCGATTATTCTCAGGAGAGGAACTAAAACCCTATAGACACAAAATAACTTTCTAAGACACAAAGTTATTTTAATCTACGTATTTTAAAGAAAATCCCAATGAATGATATAAGGTGCATATGCACGAGGCAAATCAAGTTCCCTGAAACTGGTTAACATCTTCTAGGACACAGCTTTGCATATTCACCAGCTCTATTATTTCTCCCAGCGAAGGATGAATTTGCCTCTTTATTGGCGTTTCTGACTTTCTTCATCAGTATTGTGATTTTAATTGCATTTAGCCAAAAACTGCCTCTGTAAGCAATGCCCTTGGTACAGAGTGTGAAAGTAACTGTTGCATTAATACATTTATTTTTCTTTTTTCAAGATGTCCTTGAAGTAAGGGTCTTTTGGAATATAGTATGCAAACACTGTGTAGATAAGCACCGAGGCACAAGAATTACTGAGCATTAAGTCTGTTTATCCCTGAGTCCTACTCATTTCTTTTAAAAACGAGGAATCCAAGACCCCAGCAGAGGAATTTATTCTTTGGTTTGTGAAAACGGAGCTAACTCAACCCATCCAAATGCATAACGTTTTGGAGAAAAAAAGAAGATAAGCCAACGATGTTGAGTAGCAAGGTGTAATGGTAAGTTTGTTTGGTAAAATCTTTGGGCGTCCTGAATATTTAAAAATATCTTTTAATCTCATTTCTAACAAGCACTGAACCGATGCTGTGAAAAATAAAAGTGCTATAAAAGAGATAAGGATCAGATCCTTTCTGGCCAGGAGAGATAGTGAAAGGAGAAAGTGTAGCAATTTGGCTGCAAGAATTTACTTGTTAGTTGAGAAAGTCAGACTCCATGGGATGGCCATCACTGAGCAAGTAAGAGCATCCCTCTCCTCATTTACACTTGTCTATAATCAGTAGTGCTGAGGGCCAGTCCTTCCATTCAAGTGTCATTGCAGTTATTCACCAAAGGTTGCTCTTTGGAAATTTGGCCACTAGGGAGCAACATCGACTAACTTTTGCCCTGAAGGGTTTTTATTTGTTTGTCTTGTTTTTTGTTTGTTTATTTGTTTGTTTAAGGAAAAGTTAGGCTTCTTTGCCTTGGGACAATCCAAATAAACCCTTCAAAAATTACACTTTGGCTGTTCCCACTCATAGTAAGAGAAAGGATGGAGTCCTGGATGACCACAAGATCAAGGAGAACTTTGGCTCTCCTTTGTTTACAAATACTTTGGCTCATCTCAATGAAGTTGAAAGGAGAGATGTACAAGTCTAGGCACACGAATCACCTTCATTTGGGAAAGGTTCTTCAGGATACTGAAAATTCCTCTCTGGATTTTCATATATCAGAAAATTGTAACTTGTATTTGCAAAAGTTAATCCTTGCCCTGAAACATCATCCTTGGGTTAGTTGGCTTGATGAAAGAACAAAAATAATCCATTTTATTGCATCTCCACTCAAAATATCTTCTTTAGCATGGGTTTTTCTTGTTGCAAAGACCACCTTACAAGAGTGATCTCAATCACAGGCAGTCAAGGTTCACCACAGAGATCAAGAAATTGACAAGAGAATCTTAAAAATGTTTCCCACTTAATGTGATGATGCAAAACAAAGCACAGAAAGGTAGGAGAAATTTAACTAGTTTCCTCCAGAAAGGCAGTGATGCTGTAGAAAAGATGGTTCAGCATATTTTCTTCTTTGGCTGTCTGAGTTCTTGCAATCCCTTCTGCAGTTGGGAAAAAAGCTCCAGGGAGCTTTTCTGATTTCTAGACTCTTCTTTCTAACCCTGTCATACACTTGTTGTCAGTCTCCTGTACCCTACTGTCCCATATGTTTCTCCCTTCTGGAGTGAGGCCACAGCGGGTAGCAAAGGTGTGCAGAGCCCAGTACCTCATCCTGGCCAAACAACACCCAGATAATCACGTCACTAACCTTTCTATTGGGGGTGGAGTTGGGGATGAGCCAGCTCTGCTTCCCTGTTTGCTGAGAGTTCCTAGTTTGAATAACACGCATTTCTGCCTAATGGGCAATCTGTCACTTGCCCTCTAATAGAAATCACCTGCTCCTAGAATAATCATTAAACAAGTTGACAGCACACAATAGCTGGACTTCTTAGCTATAATAGTTCTGGCTGAATCAAGTAGATGGAATTAAAACAACTAAAAATACGCCACCACGCATTCTTAGAAACATTATTCACAGGGGAATCGTGGCCTCTGCAGATGGTGGCTCCTCCTCTCGAGAGTCAAGAGGTCCTTTGTGGCCAGGGGCACGTGCCCTGGACCTCAAGGGATGGCTTTGAGTCTCGATTTTGCTACTTACCAGATCTGGGGGGAAAAAACCAAACCAAACCAAAACAAAACAAAACAAAAATCCACCAACCTCCTGGGAGATAAAATATGTACCCTGTCTCCCTCATAGATTGCATGAGGGTCAAGATTTCTATGGGGAAAGCAGTTTGTAAATTAAAATATTAAGCCCTCTGTGGGATAGCTCTTTGAACACTCAGTAATAATAGCTGTCTTTTACTGAGCATAGGGCTCCCTGTTAAACACTTTGTGAAGAATGTCTCACTAAATCATCACAACTATAGAGATTAAAAATTTGAGGTCCAGAGAAATTTGCCAATTTGTCCATGTCCTCTGAGCTAACAAGTAGTGATTTGGATTCAAAGCCCAGGCTGCAGTCTAGTAGACTCCAGAATCAGGGTTCTCACTGATGGGGTTCAGGACATGCTGCCTCAAAATACTAAATATCTCAAGGAATCGTTTAGAAGTGGCAGAAGCAAGAAGGTCAACTCTGACCTCCCTCGCCCCTTGCCCTTGTTCTCAGAAACAGATCATAAAACTCCCATGTGAAAGGTATCTTCCCATACCTGGACGAAAGCAGACATTCTTATCACCAAAGACAGGGAATTCACGATTTATTTCACTATTTATTACCCCTAGCCCAAACTCCTTTATCTTGTCAATTCTCTGCAGATGTATTTTTTGTTGTCCAAAAGGTATAAAAGATTCCTGCTCTAGTCACTTCTTTGCATCTTCATTCTCTTGTGAAGGCTCCCCTGTACATGTAAAAACTCAGTTTTTATCGTGTATGCTTTTCTCTTGTTCATCTGTTTTTGCCAGTTTAATTATCAGGCCCAGCCAGAGACCCCATGAGTGTGGAAGAAAGTTTTTTCTTCCTGTACCTAACCGTTAAGTGACGCTGCTCTACAGACTGGCTTGTTGCAAGCTGCCACCTGTATCTCAGGCAGTGAAATCTGCAGTCTCTGAGGCTCTTCCCTGCAGAGAGGTTAAACCTCCTTCCTCCTTCAGGGCCATAAGGTTCATGACGAAGGGGCACTCGATGCTAATGAAGCATCTTTAATGGCCTTATACAACTATCCCCATTGCCTCCACCACTCTAATTTGGAAATCACATTGTGATGTAAGGGAAGATCTTCAGACTAAGGAGGAAAGAGCAGAGCTGGAGATGGAGAGAAGGGAAGGCAGAGCACACGGGATAAAGCCAGTCACCATTCTAATTAGCAGCATTTTGCAGCCTGCAGAGAGGAGCTGTCTTAAGAAGTCAGATCAGGAGGTTGTGGTGTTTGGAAGATGCTGCCGTCCCCTAGGAGATGGGAGAGAGTGGAGTGTGGGAGGTAGGCCCAGGTCATCTGGAAGGTCTCAGCTCCGGGGAATGTGAGCAGAACAGGGAAATAGCCCCATAGCTCCAAGATGCATCAGGAAGATCATCTAACCTATAATACGTCATTTGTCATCCAGTGCTTGGTGTCTGTAGCTGGAATTAGATTAACCCTTCCATATATACATATCTTTTTAAGACCTAAGTTCTTTGGCTAAGGTAGGGTTGGCAGTAAAGATTAATCTCTTGTATATTGATTTTACTTTGATAAATCAAAAAAAAAAATCAGCCGAAGTTTGTAGATCTTTTCCTTCCTCCATAGCATCTGGCAAAATCTGTTCATATTTTAAAAGATGAGTTTAGTGGAGTACATAGTTGTTCAGAGAAGGCAAACATACAAAAAACAGGGAGAAACTGTGAAGAGATAGGTGGGGGCCTGGAATAGAGAATGATGATCAAAGTCCAAATCAGAGACTATGGCAGTGTGGTAATGAATAATGCAGGTAGAAACAGAGAAAAGTGGATGGATGTGTATTTAGGAGGTAAAATTGTGAGGACATGGTTATAACTGCACATGGGAATGGTGGTAAAGCACACTAGTATTTATCATGTAAATCTAATTGAACTTTATTTACTAGACTGAAAGAGTTAACAGTTGCTGAGTTTTATGATAATCATTGAAAAAAGCCTTTAAAATATTCCTTTAACCTAAGCAAATTTGTACCAGAAAAATATTCAAGAGTAAGCCCAAATCAAAGTAATTAACTTGTTCAAAACTCTAGATGCGTAAGTAGCAATGGATAGATCCCATCTGTATGTCACCAGTTAGGAGTCTGGGTTTCTGGTTCATTGGACCACAAGTTAGATCTTTTCACAAGTCTTCAGCATGACAAAGCCAGACTATGTTTTGACATACCTGTCTAATAGTTCTGAAGGGAACTGGTATTTGCTGGGAAAGACAGGAAAAACATGACTATTAGAGTGTTCTTCTGTACTTTATTTCCTTCAAGAGACCGTGGAATTTGATGCCTCCACTATACATTAGCAATGCAATTTCTCCCTTGCATTCATGGTGTTAAATAGCATACTTCTCATTCTGTTTTCATTGGTGAAAAGACCTGCTGGATCATGGTGTATTTTAATCTCTTATAATAGAGCAAAGCTTTTACTTTGTGATAATGTAAGAAATGGAAGGCTTGCTTGTGTATTACCTAGGGGTGTCCCAAGAACATGGATTTTAGTCTTTCCTTTCTTGTCCCATTAACAATCTGAGCCAGCTTTATTTGCAGAGATCATGTCACAACAGCCAAAGGGGTAAGTCAGAGCAACTGTTTATGCTAGGGATGGGGTTAGAAACAGCAAAATACCTACCGACACTAATTGGAAGGGGAATCAGCTAAGCATAGGATAATAAAAGTAGACTATCAAGTGTCTTACTGGGAATCAAAAACTAAGAAAATGAAACAATAGATTGTAGGCATTCAAGGATAACATTTTAAATTTCAATTATTTAGGATCATGTAGTAGTAATTAGTAACTTAACAGAGCTCATGAATTTGAACTTAATGTTCTAGGATTGGCTTAAGATAGCAAGTCTCTTAGTGGGTGAACTTAGTTGGCTTCCCGGTGTCTGAACCTTGACTCAACCCTGTTCTCTACTTAGCACTGTCTATTCACTATTGCTCGTGATTGAATTTAAAAAACAAAACAAAACTAAAACCACACATTTATATATTTTGAAAAATGACCTTGAAAGATAGTCAACAACTAACTTTGAGATGAAAGTGAAGAGGCTCCAAAGGTTATGTTTCTCAGAGAGAAAGTAATATTAAGGAGTCTAATGGTGAGTTCAACTCCGAATATGATGTGCTCTACAGAGAAACAAGAGTAAGCAATCTGTGAAACTACCTCAGCAATTGCTTCCACCAGAATTTATTTTAATAGCTATATAAAAGACTTTAGTACTAAATTTAGGCAATCATTAATTGTCTAAGGGGGTCACTTAAAATTTTAAGTTATACTTTATGGCATTTTATGGAGGAAATGATATGTAATAGCGGTATTTTCAAACTTGTGAGTTTGAGAAGACTTAGGGCCATTTCCTCCAGGAACGCAAATTTTCCAAAGTGTTAATAATATGGCACAGATAAGAAAAATGGAATAATGTAGAGAAGAGATGATGCAAAGTAATTAAAAAAGGATTCACTTTTTTCCGGGGAGATACGGATTTGGAGATCAGGGCAGTTTGACTTCAAGTCATAACTGTCTGATAAGCAAAATGCCAGAGAGAGAGAGATGTGGTGATGCAGGTGAGAGGTTGGAAACCCCCAAAACCATGTGCCACCAGTCAGGAACTTCACGTGAGCAAATTCCATGAACTACGAATGAGGAGTGGAGGGCCTAGAGTTCCAGTTCTGCTCCGCTCCGAACTACCCCTGTGACTTTGGGGGAAAGTCATTTATCCTCTACCATCCTTCATTTCTTTTTTGAACCTAATTTTTTCATCCATAAAATGATTGCAGGGGCCTGGGTGATGTCTGAGTTACAGTTCAGTGATTTTATGGCTTGTAGGTAATCATACTGTACAGTTTTGCATCCTTTTTTCTCCTATTGTACATGAGATATTAAATATTTTCCACATAACTAGAATTACCTTAAAACATTGTTTCAATGACTGTGTAATATGTATTATCTTAATTAGTTAACTATTTCCTGTTTAGGTTTTTAATGCTTTTATTATAAAAGTGCTGCAATAAGTATCTTTGTAAATATTTCTTCCCTCTCTAGTGATTTCCTTAGATTGAGTCCTAAAAGTGAAATTACTGTGTAAAAGAATATGAACATTTTTAAGTGCTGGATATTTATTGTCAAATCTCTTCTTGGACAGCTTGTGTTGTTTCATTCCTACTAGAGTTTCTGGGTCTTCTCTCTTCTACCTACAGTGTTGTGTTTAACATATGTCAAATATTGGTCAGTTGATAATTTAATGTATTTTATCGTTTTAATTTTTATTTCTTCTTTCATTTTTAATTTGAATATTTTTACATGTGCATTTGTAAGTCTTAATGCTTTGTGTAGGGCAGGAAAAAGTTTTTCTCTCCCCACTTTGTGTCCCTAGATGGGTATGAAAATGAAACTGGCAGAGAGAGATAAACAGGAGAAAAGCAATACAAATTTTATTGAATTTTTATATGCACATAGGAGCCTTCACACACACACAAATAAGATCCAAAGAAGTGACCAGAACAGGAAGCTTTTATAAACAATACATTTGTGAGGAATTGACAAGGGAAAGGGTTTTGTGCTACGGGGAGTAAATGGCGAAGAAGTATCTGGAAGATAAGGGTTAGTATAACCGAGGTTAGTTTGCAGTTTCTTCTGGTTCCCTCTCTGCACTGATAAGAGTTTATCTCCAATCAATGAAGAATTTATCCTGCCTTTAAGCAGAACAGGGGGAGATTTTTCTGCATTTACTGTTTCTTAATTGCCTTCAACTCAAAATAATTTTTATGTCAAAGAGGCATGTGTTGGGGTGACATATTCTAGTTCCCTTCATTCACTAGGAAATTATCTGTTGCCATCCATTGACATATTTTTTTTCTATTGGAAAAGCAGTCCTTTCTTTGCTTTAGTGTTCAGTATCTTTTATATTAAGGACAATATTAACCCTTTGGCTCTTTCCTCTAACCCATAGATGTTGTGGCCCCACATACCAGCAATTATAAATTTCTGCCTTTCACTAATTTTAATGTTCAGAGCTTTACCCTTCTTGATGAAGCACTTCTGGGGTTTCTCTCACCACATTGTTCTTTANGATTTTTCTGCATTTACTGTTTCTTAATTGCCTTCAACTCAAAATAATTTTTATGTCAAAGAGGCATGTGTTGGGGTGACATATTCTAGTTCCCTTCATTCACTAGGAAATTATCTGTTGCCATCCATTGACATATTTTTTTTCTATTGGAAAAGCAGTCCTTTCTTTGCTTTAGTGTTCAGTATCTTTTATATTAAGGACAATATTAACCCTTTGGCTCTTTCCTCTAACCCATAGATGTTTTGTGGCCCCACATACCAGCAATTATAAATTTCTGCCTTTCACAAATTTTAATGTTCAGAGCTTTACCCTTCTTGATGAAGCACTTCTGGGGTTTCTCTCACCACATTGTTCTTTAGAAACTTGGGTAGGGAAGGGGAGCAACTCACATAAAGATCAGATATTTGTACCTTCGCATGATGGCTGCACCTTCTATCTCAGAGTTCTTGACAAACAACCCAGTGCTGTTTCCCACATTCCCTAACCAACATGGGGACTCTTCTCTATGCTTGGCCAGCAGGTAGGTTTCTCTACATTTTTTTTTTAAAGATTTTATTTATTTATTCAACAGAGATAGAGACAGCCAGCGAGAGAGGGAACAGAAGCAGGGGGAGTGGGAGAGGAAGAAGCAGGCTCATAGTGGAGGAGCCTGATGTGGGGCTCGATCCCGCAACGCCGGGATCACGCCCTGAGCTGAAGGCAGACGCTTAACCGCTGTGCCACCCAGGCGCCCCAGGTTTCTCTACATTTTTTAACCAGCTCATTGGAAAGGGTTTTCCACACTAGGATCATTGCGTTTCTCAGGTATATCACAGGCCTGGCCTCTCCTCCTCAGACGGCATAGGTGATCCAAGGGTGGAGGTGTTTCTATGGCAGGCAGTGGACAGGCCAGCTTCACACTTTTTTTGGAACCAGTCTTCGTAGCGATTTTTAGGCTCTGGCACTTTCTTTCTGACATACCCCTTCATGTTCTCCTTTCCGTCCAGTATACCAGTCAGCTCTGCGAACATATTTGAACGTGTTTGAGTTTCCTGTTCTCTTTTTCAGACTGATTCTTATATCCTTCCAAGTAAGAGGCTGATTTGAACATCTGTTCCCTCTCTTCAGCATTCCGTGACAACTGGGCAACTTTCCAGCTGGTAAGGGCTGGGGGCTTCGGGGGGTGGGTGCTATGACCTGAGGTCTTGAGGATCATAGCAAATACTGCTACGTATTGTGCCAGTAGTTCTCCCAGGTTTATTTCTGATGTTTTCCCATGTACAGAAGCTCATGGTTTTATGTAATCAAATTTAGGATTTTTTTATCCTTTAGGATTTGTTCCACTTTTATTCTACATCAAAAATACCCCTATAGTCTGAACTCTAATGTTTATCTGGAAAAGACTTCTTATGATGAGCTTAAAAGGGGAAAAGTAATAATTTGCCCTATCAGTTACCACAAAGTTTATCAAGTCACAGTGATTAAAAATAGATTGGCTTTGGCAAAACAGACATATACATCCAAGTGACAGAGTGGAAAATCATGAAATAGACCTTATGTAAACATGTAATACATAATAGAGAAAACATTGCATGTTAGTGAACAGGAAGCCTCTTATTCCATGAATAGAATCTGAAAAATTGGCTGTTTAGGTAAAATATCAAGGTAGAACTTTATATAACTATGAGGCACTACACGTGTATAGCTATTTAACCCAATTTCACACAGACAGTTTTACTTAGAGTGTTAGATACTATTCTAGGTACTGAGGATATAACTCTGAAATATACAAGGACTNATGCTTGGCCAGCAGGTAGGTTTCTCTACATTTTTTTTTTAAAGATTTTATTTATTTATTCAACAGAGATAGAGACAGCCAGCGAGAGAGGGAACAGAAGCAGGGGGAGTGGGAGAGGAAGAAGCAGGCTCATAGTGGAGGAGCCTGATGTGGGGCTCGA
>NC_048235.1:35387896-35476363 GCF_002007445.2 Ailuropoda melanoleuca
CTGGCAGAGAGAGATAAACAGGAGAAAAGCAATACAAATTTTATTGAATTTTTATATGCACATAGGAGCCTTCACACACACACAAAATTAAGATCCAAAGAAGTGACCAGAACAGGAAGCTTTTATAAACAATACATTTGTGAGGAATTGACAAGGGAAAGGGTTTTGTGCTACGGGGAGTAAATGGAGAAGAAGTATCTGGAAGATAAGGGTTAGTATAACCGAGGTTTGTTTGCAGTTTCTTCTGGTTCGCTCTCTGCACTGATAAGAGTTTATCTCCAATCAATGAAGAATTTATCCTGCCTTTAAGCAGAACAGGGGGAGATTTTTCTGCATTTACTGTTTCTTAATTGCCTTCAACTCAAAATAATTTTTATGTCAAAGAGGCATGTGTTGGGGTGACATATTCTAGTTCCCTTCATTCACTAGGAAATTATCTGTTGCCATCCATTGACATATTTTTTTTCTATTGGAAAAGCAGTCCTTTCTTTGCTTTAGTGTTCAGTATCTTTTATATTAAGGACAATATTAACCCTTTGGCTCTTTCCTCTAACCCATAGATGTTTTGTGGCCCCACATACCAGCAATTATAAATTTCTGCCTTTCACAAATTTTAATGTTCAGAGCTTTACCCTTCTTGATGAAGCACTTCTGGGGTTTCTCTCACCACATTGTTCTTTAGAAACTTGGGTAGGGAAGGGGAGCAACTCACATAAAGATCAGATATTTGTACCTTCGCATGATGGCTGCACCTTCTATCTCAGAGTTCTTGACAAACAACCCAGTGCTGTTTCCCACATTCCCTAACCAACATGGGGACTCTTCTCTCTGCTTGGCCAGCAGGTAGGTTTCTCTACATTTTTTAACCAGCTCATTGGAAAGGGTTTTCCACACTAGGATCATTGCGTTTCTCAGGTATATCACAGGCCTGGCCTCTCCTCCTCAGACGGCATAGGTGATCCAAGGGTGGAGGTGTTTCTATGGCAGGCAGTGGACAGGCCAGCTTCACACTTTTTTTGGAACCAGTCTTCGTAGCGATTTTTAGGCTCTGGCACTTTCTTTCTGACATACCCCTTCATGTTCTCCTTTCCGTCCAGTATACCAGTCAGCTCTGCGAACATATTTGAACGTGTTTGAGTTTCCTGTTCTCTTTTTCAGACTGACTCTTATATCCTTCCAAGTAAGAGGCTGATTTGAACATCTGTTCCCTCTCTTCAGCATTCCGTGACAACTGGGCAACTTTCCAGCTGGTAAGGGCTGGGGGCTTCGGGGGGTGGGTGCTATGACCTGAGGTCTTGAGGATCATAGCAAATACTGCTACGTATTGTGCCAGTAGTTCTCCCAGGTTTATTTCTGATGTTTTCCCATGTACAGAAGCTCATGGTTTTATGTAATCAAATTTAGGATTTTTTTATCCTTTAGGATTTGTTCCACTTTTATTCTACATCAAAAATACCCCTATAGTCTGAACTCTAATGTTTATCTGGAAAAGACTTCTTATGACGAGCTTAAAAGGGGAAAAGTAATAATTTGCCCTATCAGTTACCACAAAGTTTATCAAGTCACAGTGATTAAAAATAGATTGGCTTTGGCAAAACAGACATATACATCCAAGTGACAGAGTGGAAAATCATGAAATAGACCTTATGTAAACATGTAATACATAATAGAGAAAACATTGCATGTTAGTGAACAGGAAGCCTCTTATTCCATGAATAGAATCTGAAAAATTGGCTGTTTAGGTAAAATATCAAGGTAGAACTTTATATAACTATGAGGCACTACACGTGTATAGCTATTTAACCCAATTTCACACAGACAGTTTTACTTAGAGTGTTAGATACTATTCTAGGTACTGAGGATATAACTCTGAAATATACAAGGACTCTCCCTTATTTTAGCAGGAGAAACATGCACTAAATGAATGAAAGAATAGATTAATAAAACATCTCACAATACAAGTTCTGTGAAGGAAATGAGCATGATGATGAGTTAGAGAAGAAATACAGAAGAGGTAGAATGACTTCTGATGGGGTAATCATAGAACTCTGCTAAGAAGGCGTAATGTGAGCATAGGTTGCCAGAGTCACCTCTTCAGTAAAGGAATAAGAAAAAATAGATGACAGCAATTTGGAGTGTGGCATCTCTGGGATATCCTGATCGCCTGAGCATGCAGGGAGTGGGGGTATTGCAGGAGGGAGGAGCGATGATGGGGCAGAGGCCCTAGGGAATGAGAACACTCATCCTGCCTCATGGTCCTGAAGGGTGGGGGAATGAGAGAGGGAGGTAAGAGGCCTTGCAGAGAGACAGTTTTCAATGAAGGCAAAGTCATGCAGAGTTAGAGGATTTACTGTTTCCAGATGAGGGGACTGAAGATGCAGATCAGAGGCTTTGCAAGGGAAGGAAGGTATGGGGAATGGAAGAGGTGTCCCAAGTAGGAAGAGGATGAGAGTGGAGGTAGCAGTCAGGAGATGAGAGTGCAGATGGTCTTTAAGTAAGCAGGGTTCTTTAAGGGAAGAACGGGCATCGCCGGATTACCTCTGAGGCTCTGCTGGAGAAAGAGGAACAACTAGTTTCACCATACTCCAAAGAAATTAACTAAGTGACATGGAGTGACTGTTTTTCTGTGCAGCTCCAGATATTTATTTTACAGTCTTGACTGGACTAGGGAAGGGCTAGCAGGCTGGACGTTTCTAATTGGGAATGAGAAGCAAAGTGTTTTCTTTGGGTATCTATTTTCTCAATTGTTTTCTATTATAATGGGAAGTCAGGAATGTAGGAAACATTTCATAAGGTAGAGTTATAGACACTGATACTACAAGTCTTAGTTGGAACTGTCTCAACAAAGAACAGGAGGTGGAAGCTATCGTTTCTGCTAAAGACTTACAAAGAAAGTACTTGTGAGCCAGTCTATGAGCTGTAATTACTTGGAAAAGAATTTTAAGCCCCAGGAAATTTCATGCAATACTGTCAACAGTGCTGAAAATCATGTGTATCTTTACACTTGAGCAACTCACAGTAGCTTGAGTGGCTGAGAGTGCTGGATAACTAAGCTTGTGGACCAGGTAGCCAAAGTAAGAGTTAGAACAGTGCCACACGTTTCGTCTGTTGGGATACCAACATTATCGCCAATTGTGGTAGGCAGAATGGAGCCCTTAGAATGTCCACATCTTAATCCCCAGAGCCTGTGAATATGTTACTTTATGTGGCAAGAGGCACTTTGTAGATGTATTTAAGGCAATTGACCCAAAGATAGGAAGACTATATAATATTTTATCCAGGTGAGCCCAATTTCATCACATGAGTGAAATAAGGAACTTTTTTTTTCTGACTGGAAGCAGAAGAGAGTGGTAGGGGAGAAGCCAGAGAGATCTGAAGCATGAGTAGGACTCTGCACCATTGCTGGTTTGAAGATGGAGGCAGCAATGTGATGATGGGTGCAAGTGGCCTTAAGGAGCTGAGAGAGATTGCCAGATGACAGCTAGCCAAAACATGGGGAGCTCAGCCTAGTACTACAAGGAACAGCCTGAATGAGCTTGGAGGTGGATCTTTAAGTACACCCAAGACAAGGCAAGGCCAAGATTAAGACCAAACTGTTCTTACTGGTAAAGACACAGTGAGCCACTTTTGGATACAGTTTAATCATTTGCATAAACAGCAAAAAGATTAGCCAAAGGAGCTGTTTTCCCATGGTGTTTGTCCCACACACCAGAAAAGACAATGTCTAAGCAAAAGGGGCTAGATGACTATAATGTGAATTGTGGAATACCTCATTTCTGAGGAGCAAATTCTAGGCTACAGCTAAGCAGTTTTATATCCTACAACTCTATTTTTATGGGGGAAAGTGGCAGGCAACAAAGTCCCATACCTCATCATAACTGGGGAGGTGCCGAGCAACTGTGTTTTGAAAATCTCCTAGGGGAGATAGGTCCAGTGGGAAATGGCCTCGTAGAAGCTCCCTGTCATCTTCCCACCGTCTCCTATTTTGGGAGGATCACAGGCATTCTACCAAGGCTCAGATAAGCCAGAGTCCAGGCTTTTGCCAGTGTGACTTACTTGATACATGCAAGGTCAACAGGGTGCTGTGGAAGAGCCATTCTCCTACATGAATTCTTACCCAGAACCTCCAGATAAGAGCCCAGGTAGGCCACCACATTGATTTTTTTTTTTCTTACAAGACTCAGAGTAGAGCGATCAGTCAAGCCCATACACACTTCTGACCTACAAAATTGCATAAGAATGAATTTGTGTTGTTTCAAAGTGCAAAGATGATGGTAATTCATTACACAGCAATAGGAAATGAATGTGAACTCTTGGCACCATAGTGATCATGGCCTTCGACTGAATGCTATTGCTGGCATTTCAGATGCTGGTGCTCTTTGGAAACTGGATGCACACACCTGCTTTGAGAGAAATTTCCTCCTATCTTGCTTTTTTGCTTTCCCAGTTCATTAGTCAAGTTCCAGAATGAATGCTTGTTATTAGCTATTTGATCACATGCCCAATGTGCTAATTGCAAAGGGGTCTTAGAAAGGGAATACTTGAGCCTCTAATTATAGAGGTAGGCTCTGCCTCTTTTTTAGCTCATAATTTGAGGAAATTCCCAAATATTGAAAGGAGATTCAAGTAATGGTCAGGAAAAGAAGTGTTGTTACTGCTATATATCACTCTTTCTGTTGTCCAGTACCAAGATAACCCCGGGCTCCTACGGTTTCAAGATTTTAGTATTTTAGGAGAATAGTGCTTCCACTAAAAGGCTAAATGGTAGGTCTATTAAATCTGAAGCTATAACATGCACCTGGCTATTTTGGGCTTCTCTAGCAAGAGAAGCTCTCTGCTTGAGCAGAAAGAAAGGAGGTTTGTGATATTGGAACATTGGTCAAGAAAATTGATGTTGATTATCAAGGGGGATAGGTTTGCTGCTACATGAGGTGAAATTTTGTGAGAGGGTCATTATTTGTGCAAAATTAAGAGAGGATCTTTTCACTTTGACCTCTTGAATCCTGCACCTGTGCCTTCAGGAGAAAAGAGCTCCACTGTTGGTTGCTGGTGTAGGGTGAATGCCAAATCTATGTACAACACCCCTATCTTGTTTGGTGCATTCTCCTAGATAACATTATGTCTGTTTTTTATAGCACTAGAAAACATTGCATCTTCCTGAGCCATTCTATGTTTTTACAGAGCTAGCTGCTGCTAGATGATGGATTGGATAGTAAGATCAGTAAATCCCATGGCCTTGGATCCTTTCACTGTAAAGTGAGTTCACTAAAAAGTGAGTTCCTTGGGTAAAAACTATGTTCTGTGGAATATTACTCTATTTTCTAAAATTTTATTGGAAATACTTCAGTTTGAAGTGTGAGGGGTATATGCATGTCTAAATTAACATTAATTTATACTTTGGGGTGGTTACATACCACCCCGAAGTATGCTTCTCGGTAACTTACACTTCAGAATATTTCACAGGTGATTGGTTAGAATGTGAAACCTTATTCTACAATTTCACTCTCTTCAGAGGGGACTCCAGAAGCTGTTTCCCATATCATAGTCTGATTTGGCACCAGAGGGTTTATTAATTAACATAAATAATATTAAGTTATGTCACTGGAGAAATGAATAGTGTCCATACATGTCAAACAGAAAGATTTGTCTAGAAAAATCTACCATTGCATGAGTAATAGTCTGACAATCCCAGTAGGCTAATATTTTTTGAGCAGTTCCTTAGGTCTAGAACTCCACTTATTTCTGAGTTCCTCACTTTATAGACAATTCTTTGCTCCAATCAAACCAGACACATAGCTGGTTCTACCATCTAAATATTTGCTGTGGCAAGATGAACCTTTCATGCATGGGGCTTGTGGAGTGCCTTACAGCAGCAGAGTAGAAAGGAGGGAAGTGAGAACTTCACCAAATTTGCAAGATTGATTATTTGCATGTTTTGATGCTGTTTGCTAATAAATATTGGAACTTGTGGCAAAATTAGGTATGGTGTTTGCCTTTTAAAAAAATAATATCTAGGGGCGCCTGGGTGGCACAGCGGTTAAGCATCTGCCTTCAGCTCAGGGCGTGATCCCGGCGTTGTGGGATCGAGCCCCACATCAGGCTCCTACGCTATGAGTCTGCTTCTTCCTCTCCCACTCCCCCCTGCTTGTGTTCCCTCTCTCGCTGGCTGTCTCTATCTCTGTCGAATAAATAAATAAAATCTTAAAAAAAATATCTAATAATGACGTTATAGAGGAAATATTCATTGTCTCCAACCATCTCTAAATACTGGAGGCAACCAATATTTGCCCAAAAGAACCTATCAAGTCTGAATGGGTATATTGGCTAAGTTCAGCCTTAATAGATGTCTTTAGGGTGAATAATGCATTCAGTAGGGTCACAGATGGCCACAGTGGTGGGTGTATGGTGGGCAGGGATCACTTTTCTGGTTGTTCCCTGACTGGTTTCATTGGCGTACAGAAATGAGTTGGCTTATATCAACTCTGGTCTCCTTATAGATGGTGGCTGCTGCCAAGTAAGTCAATGTGGGACATTTGTCAGTGCGCTGCTGCCCTCCATAAGGTGCTCAATGCCTGACCCCAACCCACTAAGGGCTACAACATCTTAGAGGTGCCAAATGAAGCCCTGCTTCCTCTGAGTTTTCCAGGTACTAGAGCCATATGGTAATCCGAAGAGAAATACAGAGAATGCCCTTCTCCCTGGTTCTGTGTTGACTTTCTCACTTGGACACTCTTTGGGTTCAGAGTTTCACAAGCTTTCTCAAGGAAAGAATTGTTTTATCCTGTGGTTTTAACATCATTCTCCACAAGAACTGAAACATAGCAGTGCAAGAGACCCTGAGAGTGATAGCCAATGTTCCGTTACCTTATTACGCCCAGTATCCCTGTATAATGTGCCCTTCTCCAGCCAGAAGCAATCACCTATGGATATAAACTCATGCAAATAGACACTTAAAAGAGAAATATGTGTGCGTGTTTGGGTTTATGTTTGGGGAAAGGGGTGTTGCTGAGACCCCCTATCAGGCCGTCTTTAGGATAAGGTCATAACATACTAATGTATACCAAGGTGAAAAAATTATATTTGCCAAAGATTAGTCATTATTCAGTCTGGGACAATTTCCTTGCTGTGCTTAAAGTCTTTTGATACTTAGAATACTTCAGAATGTTTATGACAGAATGGAATTTTACAAAAGCAATATAGCATCTACAGATACTCCAGGGCAGCGTATAGGACAGTCCTGTTCAAGCCCACAGAAACTTACACTTGGGCCCAAGGATGGTGTTTAAGCTTTAAAAAATGAGTTGTTAACATTTTAAAATCAACAAATTTTGGGGCACCTGGGTGGCTTAGTCAGTTAAACGTCTGCCTTTGGCTCAGGTCATGATGCCAGGGTCCTGAGATTGAGTCCCACATCAGGCTCCCTGCTTGGCGGGGAGACTGCTTCTCCCTCTGCTGGCTGCTCCCCTTGCTGTGCACTCTCTCTCACTGTGCTCTCTCTCTCTGACAAATAAATAAAAATCTTAAAAAAAAAAAGAAATTTCACTTTGAAATATTTAGATTTCTGGATGTATTTGAAAGATCATACTGCACCCTCATTCCCAGATTGCAGTAATAGATTATGACTTTTAGAGAGGTTTCTCCAGTTTTTTTGTACTTTCCACCTGCCCATTTCATTCTATAGGTATTTATATTTGTATTCTCTGCTTTGGAGCCTCATTCAAATGGCATATTTATGAAAGTGCCTAAATTAATTCTACAGAAATTAACTTACTCTACCAAGAGCTCTACAAATACAATATCATAGACTCTTGACCTTAATTTCATCTTGTCCAGTGGTTTCTAAAAATCTGGTCACTAATTAGCATCTGGATGACTGCAGGAAAATTAACTGGGGGAGTTTTCTGAATTCAGATTACCAGACCCCCATCCTCAAAGATGTCTACTGTGATTATTACAATATCTAGAGAAATTCTCATATACAAGTGTGTTGAGAACCATTGGTCTCCAGTCTTTCTTACCTTGGAGTGAGGGAGCTGTGGGAGGGCCACAGAAGTGTATCACTGACTACTGAAGCTTGACTGCTTGATGGGTCCAGGAATACTGATAAGTAGAATTAAATTTGTTGGCATTACTAATTTTATTATGATTAGAACAGTCCACTGAATGCAAAAATCAGTATCTAAGAGAAAGGTGACTGAAGCCAAAATTAGGTCAGTAGCAAAATCAGATCAGATGTCTCTATCCCATCCATGTTTCCTCTCTTTTCCTCCAATCTATTCTCTGATAACATAAGCATCTCTGCTCTGTACATCCTCTTAGGTCCCAGGCTTCTTACAGTCTTTCACAATGCTCAGTAGAGGGGTAAGCAATTGAGTGATTCTTGGGTTTGATAGTTCTCTCACCTTTATCTCTTCTGCTTTTTTCTTAATCTCCTCTGTCCACAGATATTCTTTGAGGTTCTTGCACAGTGTCAAGATAGAATACTGACATTCCAATGGTGGGTCACATGAATATCTCTTATCGAAGTTTTCACACTGATCAGTTTTTTTCTGGTTTGTGTCAGATTTTTCAGTGGATAATGTTCATCATTTATTTCCTGATTTCATACACACACACACACACACACACACACACACACACTCCCTCACTCAGAGGAAGTTATACTCAGAAGTGTATTGGCGGGGGGTAGAGGAAGCCATTTGTCACTTTAGACTGGTGTCCAGAATCCATGCAGCTTCAGGAATCTGATTATTGTCCCTCTGAAAAAAACTTCCTCAGTCAATACTGTCAACAGACGTAAAAAAGTAAAGCATTCATATCCTAATGGGCACAGGAAAGCAATAATGTTCTGGTATGGGCTTAATCCAAGAGAAAAGTGCTAGACAAGAGTAAGTAGCTATTCACTGCTGGAAGACTGATGCTGCTTCTGTGCATATGAACTAATGGCAAATGAAGAAATTTCTCCTGAATTATATTTAGTTCTTTTATCTGTATGAATATTTCAAACCTCAAGTTTGATAAAAATAGAAGAAACACAACATAACTTCTGTGACTTTGCTGAATGCCACCAGGGCAACAGCAGGCCTGATTAAATAAAATACAGCATTCAGGACGTCCATGACAAATGCCATTCATGTGCTCAGGCCTTCTCTTTTCCCTTCCTGACTCCTCCTTCCTCTTCTTTTCCTTAATCCCCACCCCCCCTTTGTCCCTTGCATTAGTTATCTTTCTCTATGCAAAAAGCCATCCCAAACAGAGTGGCTTAAAACTACAAACACTTATTTATCTCACAGTTCTGTGAGTTGGCAATTCTGCTCTCAGCATGGTTCAGTAATGCATCTGAGGTCAGCTTCTGGTCAGCCAGGAGGCTCTGCTTCTAAGGATTGGCGGCTTATCAGCTGAGGGGTTGAGGACAATAGAGCAAGTATCTTTTAATACACAGCAGGCTAGCCTGTGTCAGTTCACATGGTGGCTGGGAAGGTTCTGAAAGAGCGTGAGGTATGCATGGTCTTGAGTAGCAGGCTCAGGACTGGTACAGCTTCATTTCTACCTCTTTCCACGGTCGAAGCAAGTACAGCCCAGGTGCAAAGGATTAAGGTTTAGATTCTGCCTCTTGCTGGGAAGTCCTATAAAGTCACTTTGCAAAGGGGGATGGAGAAAGGACAGAGTGGAGAACTGGGGCATATTTTGTAATCTGTCACCTCCCTTCTGCAATTTTCATGAGTTTCTTGGTGACTTACAATCATTGCAGTCTATGTATGTATAAGTACTATAAAGTGACTATAGAGTGACAAAAAGGACAAAAATTACTGTTGCTATATTCAAGTTGCTTATAATCTGGGAAGAAAAACATCACCTTCATCTGAGATCTACAGATGTAAGCAATTTCAGCTTATAACAGTCAAATGTATACACACTAGGAAAAGAGGAGGAGTATTTGAACCACAGTGAACTTTGTTTAGCTACCTCAGCTCCCCGTTTATTTCTACCACAAGGCTAAGCTCTTCTGAGGGATTGTCAAAGCCCTCTTTAATCTTGTTCCACACAACTTACATAAACTCGTGCATTTTCAGCAATTTCCAACAATTTTAAGCATATTCAAAAATGGGAAAAAGTACTACAATTACTCGAGCATATTCCCACCGCCTAAATCAAACAATTGTCAACATTTTGCTGTAGTTGTATCATATACACATACATGCATACATAAGCACACACATATAGATATATGTAAACGTTGATGGTGCTAGAAATACTTCCACATAGATTATTTCCCAATTGTAAGGGGGAATATAAACCTTCACAATGGAGAAATCTGATTATCATCATCACAAATAATGAAGTAACTAGTCGTTTTGTGACTCTGGATATGAAGCAACATTTCTAGCACCACCAATGAGTTATTTTGTTAAATTGTGTTAAATAGAAGTGGCCAAAGTAGGCATTTTTTATCTTGTTCCCAATCTTAGAGGAAAAATTTTCAGTCTTTCACTATTGAGTGTGATGATAGCTACAGGCTTTTCATATAAGGTTTTCATTATGTTACGGTAGTTTCCCTCTATTTCTCATCTTGTGAGTGTTTTTATCATGGAAAGTTGTTGAATTTTTAAAAACGCTTTTTCTGCGTCAGTTGAGATAATCGTGAGATTTTTTTTTCTTTCTGTTAATGTGGTGTTCTGCATTGATTTTTGCATATTGAACCAACTATGTGTTCCAGGTATAAATCCCTTTTGGTCATTGGTAAACCCTTTTAGCATGCTGTTGAATTTGATTTGCTTGTAATTTTGTTGAGGGTATTTGGGTTAATATTCATAAACAATATTGGTACATAGTTTTCTTTTCTTGTAGTGTCTTTGGCTTTGGAATCAGGATACTGTTGGTCTCATAGAAAGATTCAGGAAGTGTTACCTCCCCTTCAGTTTTTCAGAAGAGTTTGAGATTGTGTTAATTCTTCTTTACGTGTTTGGTAGAATTCACCAATGAAGTCGTTTGGTCCCGAACCTTTCTGTGTTGGGAGGTTTTTGATTACTGGCTCAATCTTCTTGTTCCTTACTGGTCTGTCCAGATTTTCCATTTCTTGATGATTCGGTCTTGGTAGATTGTAAATTTACAGGAATTTGTGCGTTTCTTTTAGATTATAATCCTTTTTATTTCTATAAAGTCAGTAGTAATGTTAAGCCGCTTTCAATTCTGATTTTATGTACTTGAGTCTTAGTTACTCTAGCTACAGATTGTTAATTTTGTGATCTTTTTGGGGGAAAAAAGGATCTTGTTTTCACTGATTTTCTATATTGTTTTTATATTCTCTATTTTATGGATCTCCGCTCTAATTTTTATTATGCCCTTCTTTCTGCAAGCTCTGAGTTTAGTTTTTCTTCTTTTTCTAGTTCTTTAGGCTAAACTCTTTATTTGTGACCCTTGTTCTTTTTAAATATAAGCATTTATAGTTATAAATTTCCCGCTTTGTGTTGCTTTTGCTGCATCCCATATCCTTTTGTGGATACACTATTTATCTAAAAATCATGAATTTATGTAATCTTCATTTCAACACAACAGAAAATTTACTTAATTTCTGAACTTTGTGTTTCTTTTTCCATACATTGCAATCATGACGTAGAATAATGTTACAAATGTTTATTTGTAGCATAATACAATGTTCACAGTTGTCAAAATAAGAAAATAAATATTAACACTGAAATTAAACTACTGAACAAAGTTAAAGATTGGTTTTGTACTTCTTTTTAAAATAGGCCTATCGGGTTGTTGTTTTTTTTTTTTAATTGTGATAAGAACACATTAAGGGTTCTTTTAATTTGAGATCTACCCTTTTAACAAATTTTTAAGTGTACAATGCCATATTGTTAATTATAGGCATACTGTTGTAAAGCACATCTCTAAAATTTATTCATCTTATATACTGAAATTTTATATCCAGTGAAGAGCAAATTCTCATTTACCTCCCCCCAGCCCTGGCAGCCCCCATTTTCTTTTTGTGTTTCTATTTTAGATAACTCATATGAGTAAAGTCATTCAGTGTTTTTACTTCTGTGTCTGGCTAATTTCACTTAGCATAATGTCTTCAGGGTTTATCCATGTTGTTGCATATAGCAGGATTGACTTCTTTTTGAAGGCTGAATATTCTCTTGTATGTATATGCTCCATTTTCTCTATTCATCTGTTCATGGACACTTAAATTGTTTCTATATCTTGGTTATTGTGAATAATACTGCAATGAACATGATAGTGCTAACATCTCTTTGAAATCCTGATTTCAGTTATTTAGAATATATATGTGGAAGTAGGACTGGGGGTCATATGGTAGTTCTATTTTTTATTTTTTGAGGAACCTCCATGTTTTCCTTAGAGGTTGAACCATTTTTAAGTAAACTACAAACTCAAAGAAATTTAGTTTCTTTGTCCCCTCAACCCATATCCCTTTACCACTTCTATGTAACCATTTTTATAAATTTTTAGCTGTTTCTTCTGATGAATATCTTTATAAGTGTATATATTTATGCTTATATATAAATAAAATAATGTATATTTGTATTATTTCCTCTCCTTCCTCACACAAATGTTAACATGCTATATACAGTGTTTTGTACCTTATTTTTGATTAATGATTTTTTCTAGAGATTTTTCCATATAAGTATACAGTTATCTTTTTCATTCTTTTTATGTGGCTGCATATTAATTCAATGTACAAATCCATGATATCTTAATCAAGCACTCCCTTACCAGGAGACATTTTGTGTTTTTCCAGACATTTACTATTACAAATAATGCAGTACTAAGTAACCTTGTGAATGCTATTTTAGACTTCTATAGGTAGGTATTTAAAGTAAATTACTTTGAGCAGAATTATGGGTAAAACCATGAATGCATCTGTAATTTACCTAACTTACTTTTTTTTTTTTTAAAGATTTTATTTATTTATTTGACAGAGAGATAGAGACAGCCAGCGAGAGAGGGAACACAAGCAGGGGGAGTGGGAGGGAAGAAGCAGGCTCCCAGCAGAGGAGCCTGATGTGGGACTCTATCCCAGGACCCCGGGATCACTCCCTGGGCCAAAGGCAGACGCTTAACCACTGAGCCACCCAGGCGCCCCTACCTAACTTACTTTTACCAGCTATCCAATGCCTGATGCTTTTTCCACGTAAGTACTGCAATGCAGTGGGAATGCTTAGGCTTTGGAGTCTCACTGGTCTGGATTTCAATCCTGATTTTATAACTTACTAATAAACTTTGTGGCCTTAAAGTTTAATACTACCTACTTCACAGGGCTATTAAAATTAAAAGGAACAATGTTTCAAGCATTTAGTATCTTGTCTTGCATCAGAGATGCTCTCCAAATATTAGTTCCCTTTTCAGTTGCTCGAGTCAGTAACCTCTTAATGACTTTTGCTGTTAGATATTTTCAGAATTCTAGATTCCTTGCTTTTGATTCTTTCATGACATCTCTTATTAACCTTCACACAGACTTAGTTTAGCCATAGAGTATTCCAAGTTTTCTCCAGAAATCTTCAGCCATTTTTGTTGTTGTTGTTGTTAGCTTAGACTGCCTATTGCTGAACACAGTATCTGTGGACTGTAGGACACCATTCTTCTCTGCATCAGAGTTAGTCCCCGCCTTTTCATAAGCTGCTTTGCTGTATAATCTATGGAAAGAAAGGCTCATCAGTCCACACCTGGCATCCTTTGCTGTTCTTAGGAGTCTAGAAATGAAATCTACATGATTGATTTCTACCTTAAAATATCTCACTATTTTGAATCATAAAAATTCTCCAAGCTTTATGTTATCAAAATTTCTCTGTTATCCTACTTTTAATTGTCAGAGCAATTTTCATGGATCCTAATTGAGCCCACACAGCCTAGGTCTGAGAATATAAGAGGTTTTTAAACTGCTTGGGTTATACTGGCTCAACAGCACTCATGCAAATAGGCATGAGTCTCCACCAAATATTGAATCAAACAGAGACCATCTTGCTAAAATAGTATTTCTAACTTGAGAAAGTAATTGCTTTTGGATTATTCCAGTGACTTATATGATTCAATACAGTAGGGTTCTTAGCTTTTTAAAATCTATTTCATATCGTAGGGCACATGAATTTTATTTTTTAAATATTTAATGCTTTAAACTTTAAGTGAAGAATATCTTTTAGCAAATACTCACTTTTTCTGGGGAAATATATGTATTTTTAGCTAAGAGTTTGTTTTGGCTATGAATAGGGATTCCTAACTCTTAATATCAACTGTATGATCTCACTTATATGTGGAATTTAATAATAGTAAGTTTGTAAAAACCAATAGTAGAATGGTGGTTGCCAGGGGCTGGAGCTGGGGGAAATGGAGAGATGTTGGTCAAAGGGTACGAACTTTCAGTTATAAGTAAGTTCCCAGGATCTAAGGTACATCGTGGTAGCCGTAATTATATTGTGCTGTATACTTGAATGTTGGCATGAGAGTAGAGCTTTAATGTTTTTGCTATGACAACAATAAGAAAATGGTAATTATGTGAGGTGAAGAATGTGTTAACTAACCTTATTGTGGTAAACATTTAGTAATATATACATGTATCAAATCATCACATTGTGCACCTTACACAAAGTTATGTGTCAGTTATATCTCAAAGTTAAAAAATTCAGAAAATTTAAGTAAGACATAAAAAATTGTTAATATTGTCAACATTAAGCAACATTGCATTATAAAAGCTTTTGTAATTCAGCTAGAGACAGTGCAATCTCAAAGGCCTGAGTACCATTTTTTTAATAAAGAAGAAATTATTCAATTCAGCCTCCACCCCCCACTCCTGCCAAAAAATTATGAAAATCAGCTCTTAGTAGGGGCTGCCCATATTCTGAGCAACAGAAAATCTACCTATGCTAGGTTTATTAATCCTGCCTTTTCGATGATTCTTCACATTTGATTAAAATTCAAATGAATTCTGAGTCTGGAAAAAAGAGAAGTTGAGGAAATATCAATTTATAGGATAGCCCGGAACCAGCTACTAATTTGACAACTGTTCTGGGATTATGATGTCTTCTAGATTAGGCAACATCTTGAGGAAACCAAAAATCCCATTTTATATAAGAACCTAAGTTCCTACCGTGGCCTTTAGTATCTTTTGTTTTTCAGCTAAGAGTCAGGAGACAAATGAGGATTAAACCTAATCAAAGCATGAGAGGAGAAGAGATCATTTTCTCCTGGTGAATTATTTTAAAGAGGCTAAGACACATTGAGAGAGATTATATTTTGTCAGTTTATTTGAAAGAATGGTATTCAGCATTTCAACCCATTTTTATTAACATTTCTGAATAGAAATACCTTGTTCCCCTTGAACATAGTGAACTAATCTCCTTGGTTTCAAATCTTCTGACCATGCCACAAATACTTAATGGCATCTTAAGAGTAAATGAAACAAACAAAGAAAAGAACCATTTCTTAAATGGGATTATGTACAGTGTTGTAACTGAATATATTACTTTTCTATTTTAAACTTTATTCAAGCTTCTGATATGCCACATAAATTTTCTTAATACTTATGCCTTATTGAATCGCAATGTGGAACACAAAAGAAATCTCCTCGAATCCAGGAGGCTAAGATTGCAGCTATGGACACTTCTTCCAACTGGAAAAGCACCTCTGTTTTCATCCTTAGCCCCTAGGTCTTGGGGGTATCTGGAGAATCCAGTGGAGCTTCATAAGAAAGAGTATGACCATGCTTCATGTATTTCCTTCAAGTTGTAAGGACAGCTGGTGAGCTGTCGGCAGGTATCTCCTGATTTTGCCCCTGGGAGTAGGTTCATCCTCGCAGAAGTCCCTGGGAGTGACTGGAAGTCCCTACAGCTCTACCTGTATTTTCCACAATATTCTGTTTACCAGCCGGTGTTAACTTTGGATTAAGAGACTTTCTTTCCCAGGTTCTTTTGTTAAATTTAACATCTCTCATAAGAATACTCAATACTGGGGTGCCTGGGTGGTGCAGTCCTTAAGCATCTGCCTTCGGCTCAGGGCGTGATCCCGGTGCTCTGGGATCAAGCCCCACATCAGGCTCCTCCACTAGGAGCCTGCTTCTTCCTCTCCCACTCCCCCTGCTTGTGTTTCCTCTCCAGCTGGCTGTCTCCGTCAAATAAATAAATAAAAATCTTTAAAAAAAAAAAGAATACTCAATACTAACAAGTTGCTAATGAATTACTAAACTGTTTTGGGAATTATAGAACAGAGATAAAGGAAAGATTAGAGCGATGTATCTGAGTGGAAAGTGCCTTGGTACAAGGGACCGACACACTGAGACCACTTGGCAAATAAAAGTGAGCATGTTAGAGAGGTAGAGATGGAAAATTTCCACAGATACATTGGGCAATTGTTGGCGCCTCCAAGTGTTTATATGGTTGCAGTCATTTTATGGGTGGAGTTGGGTGCAGAATGGCTTTTCCTACTTCCTCATAAATTAGGGTGAGAAACCATCAGCCTTAAAGAGGAAAGGGACCCTAATTTCATTGAATTTTTTTCCTTGAGTTAAACAGATATGGTCCTTTTTGTTTAATCCTGTGGACAGATTTCTCCCAACTCACCATTTTGGGCACTTTATGTGGCTTAAGAGTAGAACAGAATTGAAGAATTATGAACAATTAAATAGAGAACATCACATTTCAAAAAAATCTGTGGTAAGAAGTGAAAGAAAGTTTGAGGTCCTTAGTGGATAGCAGAGTGTGACATTAGTGATTTTTGAACACTGGGGGGACCCCTGGGCTACACCCACACCTGCCCCTCTGCGCATCTCTAGCACTGACCCAGCTGTAGCTTTTGCTTCAGCTCTGTCTTCACGCCTACTATGTTCTCATGCCTGGGCGGCAGCATGTTCTCCAGTTACAAGGTTCAGATCTGTTTGAGCCCTGGCTCTGACACATTTCAAATGTGCAACCTTAGGGAAATATCTTCATCTCTGTGAGAGATGGTACCACATGCTTAGCACTTGCATTTTGGAGCCAGCAGGGTCCTATTCCTAACAGCTGGATATGGTGTTTTCCAATTGACAAGGTCTCTTCAACTGTTACTTCTTTTTGTCTTTTCCGCCCTTGCTCTCCCAAATTGAAATATACGAAAATCTTTTCTGATTTATCTTTAGTAAAGCTTTGTTACATCAAATCTATAAATTAGATATGTACGAGCAAGGAAAACTAAAATGATGTTTTACTCCATGTGTGCTTTATAGTTTTAATGTGCATTTATTTATTTATTAAGATGGCTTTGAAACAAAAAATTCTCCATTGTAGATTCATGGCTTTATGAGTTTTCTCTTAAAGATTTAACAAAATCCTGCCTTTTAGCCCTTGGTTTGGAGCTCCCGTATTGATATTACACTGGTTGGGATGATGCAAAAAAAAAAAAACAAAATGAAACTATTGACCTTGTTCAAAATTCTTACACTAGGACACTCTTCCTGAAATAGATAACGCTGCTCCAAGACTGATGAACTACCCCAGAAAACTTTATAGTCACCTGTATACGGCTGCTGTCTGAGAACTGAGGGAATTTAAGCTCAGGAAGTGTGAATGTATTGATATCAACTATAGTAGCCTGGATACTAATGAGAACTTGCCTCTCAGATATCCAAAGCAATGGGACTGACGTGAGGGAAAATAAAGCCTATGCACTTTGCGTCAGTTAATTAGATCTAAAATAGCACCCATTCATATCAACCAGGATGATAAGTGAGAACTTCCAGGTCAGCCTTATGAAGGGGGCGGGAAGGAAGGAACTGTTAGTTAGTGATGATGTTTTCCAACAGTTCTCAACATGCAAGCACCTTAAAATTCTTGCACGTATACTTGGTGCGTTTGACTTTGCATTTTCTTCCAAATTAAGTTATTGCTACTTATTATTATTGCTAGTCTAATATTTATGGAATCATGAAATAAATAGAGATTAGGTCAATGTCCTTCCGACTTTGGGATCTAATAAGATATTGAATGTATGGTTGAGATTGCTAATCCTTCCCCTATCATCTGGTGTCCTTTTCATTAGATAGAGAACCCTGATTTTTAGCTGAGCATATTGCAACCCAGAATAAAAGACTATATTCCCAACCTTCTTTGCCAGCTAGAAATGCAAAGGGATGAATCTTTACCATAAAGATTCTGTGCTTTTCTGTCATTCTTCCTTCTTCTTCCTCAGTAGAGTTACGCGTAACCACAAGGTGACCTTGAAAGGGAGCCATAGGCTGAAAATAGTGGAATAATCTGGGAGGGGCCCAAATTCTTAGTGGTGCCATGGAGCTCTTTCCCAGCCTAGAGCTGCTAATTCAAGACTTCCTCTATGCAAGAAAGAAGTTAATTTCTCTCTTATTTAAGCCACTGGTGGTTGTTTTCTTTGTTATATGAGAATAAATCCTAAGTTTTTAAATATAGACAGGATTAATAACAGTGCCATAAAGGGGCTATACTGGAGCCTGAGATAAAAGGAAATATAGTAATACTAATCTTGTCTTTATTTAAAAGTTTTGATATTTTGTTTACATAGATTTTTTTGCATACATTTTGATGTTTTAAAAATATACATTGGGATTCCCACTTCTTTTGGGGGGGATTCCCACTTCCAATAAGATAAATTAGACATACTTTTCTCTATTTCTTTTAAGTACAACTAAAACTGTTTGATATTATATGTAAACTATTGTCTTTGAGCTATAATATGTCAGTGCAGTTTCATTGACTATAAAAAATGTACTGCTCTGGTAGGGGATGTTGATAATGGGGGGAAGCTCTATATGTGTAGGGGTAGGGGATAGAAGGGAAATCTCTGTACATTAACCCAATTTTACCATGAACCTAAAACTGCTCTAAAAAATAAAGTCCATTTAAAAAAAACTGAAAGAACTGAAAGGATAAATAGAAAAAGCCAAAATTATATTTGAAGAAGTCAACACCCTTCTCTCAATAATTAATAGAACAATTGGGCAGAAAATCAGCATGAATATTGAAAAACTCAGTGCCATCAATGAATGGGATGTAATCCAGCTTCATAGAAAATAACCCATATTTGGGCCATAAATCCAACCTCAACAAATTTAAAGACAAACAGACTGAGATTGAGTGTTTTCCAACCACAATTGAATTAGAGTAGAAATAAATAACAGGAAGATAACAAAAATCTGTAAACATTTGGAAACTAAACATACTTCCAAATAATCTGTGGCAAAATACAAGTTTTAAGGTTAATGAGAACATGTGTCAAACTGCATGAAAATGAAGATACGTATCAAAAATGTGTGAAACTGCAAAAGCAGTACAGAGAGGGAGAGTAATAGCACTAAATGAATGCTTTAGAAAAGAAAAGTCTCAAGTCAATGATCTATGCATTCACTTGAAGAATCTAGAAAATGAAGATCAAAATAAACAAAAACAAGCAGAAGAAAAAAATAATAGTGACAGAAATAAATGAAACTGAAACAAAAGACCAATACATAAAACCAATGAAACAAAGAGCCAGCTCTTTGAAAATATCAATAAAAGTAACAAACCTCTAGCAAACAAATTTCTAATGTCAAGAATGAAACAGGGTGTCATTAGAGACCTTGAAGATACTAAAATTATAATAAGGAATTATTAGAAATAATTCTACAAGCATGCATTTACAAGTTAGATGAAAAGGACTGATTCCTCAGAAAATACAAACTACCACAACTCAGTAAATATGAAATAAGTAATTTTAATAGTCCTATAACTATTAACACATTGAGCTCATTATTTAATAATTTCCCCCTCAAATAATTTCTAGGCCTAAATGGTTTCACTGGAGAGTTCTGCCAAACTGTTAAAGAACTTTAGTTCTTTAAAAGCAATTCTAAACAACCATTTCCAGAAAATAGAAGAGAAAGAAACATTTCCCATTTTATTTTATGAAACTGGGATTAATATGACCAAAAGAAACCAGACCACAAGTACAAAAAAAAAAAAGAAAACTACAGAGCAACCTATCTCATAAATATAGAGGGTAATATCTGTTAATATTATTTATTTATTAATATTAAATAAATTTTAGCAGTTTATAATAGGAATTATACTCATGATCAAGTGGGATTTATTCCAGAAATACAAGGTTAGTTCAATATTCAAAAATAAATCAATGTAATCTACTATAAAAGAGGCTAAAAGCAAAAACCACACGATCATATCAATCAATGCAGAAAAATAATTTGACCAAATTGGCCTGGTAGTCATGGTAAAACTCTATGTAAAATAAGAATAAAAGGTAGCTTTATCAACCTCACAAAAAATATCTACCAAAACCTACAGGTAAAACTGTTGTTAGTGATGAAAGACTGAATGCTTTCCCCTAAGATCAGGAACCAGGTAAGGATGTCCACTTTTATTAAATACTGTGTTGGAAGTTCTAGCCAATGCAGTAATGCAAGAAGAAGAAGTAAAAAATAAATTAGAAAGGTAGAAATCAACTGCCTTTTTATTGAAATCTACATATGGTAAATTGAGGAAGGTCTCAGGGTATTAGATAAACATAAAAAATAAATTGTATTTCTATATACTAGCAGCAAACACATGGATACTGGAATTAAAAAAAATACCATTTACAATCACCTAAAAAACTAAATACTTCACTGTAATCTAACAAAACACATATAAGACTTGTATCCTGAAACAACATAATGCTAATAAAAGAAATTAAAGAATACCTAAATAAATGGAGAGACATACAGTGTTATCTGTTGGAAGATTCAGCATAGTAAAGATGTCAAGTTTCTTTAAAGTGGTATATGGGTTTAATACAACTATTATAAAAATCCCAGCAAAATTTTGTGTCAGTATAGGTAAGACTATTCTAAAATGTATATGGAAATGCAAAAGGAATAAAATATAGCTAAAATAAATTTGCAAATTAAGAATAAAGTCAAAGGATTTAGTCTACCTGATTTTAAGACTTATTAGGTAGTAACACTAATCAAGTCAGTATGTGATTGGCATAGGGACCCACACATGGATCAATAGAACGCAACAGAGAACCAAGAAATAGCCTCAGACAAATATGACCAACTAATTTTTCACAAAGGTGCGAAAGTGATATAATGGAGGAAAGATAGCCTTTTAATACAAATAATGTTGTAGCAAGGGGACATCCATAGGCAAAGAAATGAAATTCAACCAAAGTCTCACACTCTATGCAAAAGATTAACTCAGAATGGATCATGGACTAAAGTGTAAAACAGAAAAATACAAAAACTTTCGGGAAATAAAGTGTAGGAGAAAAATCTTTGGGATTTAAGGCTAGGCAAAAATTCATAAATTGACACAAAGTTACTTGAAAATCCATAAACTCAATGGTCCATAAAAAGAGAAATTAAATTGGACTTCATCAAAATTAAACTCATTTTCTTTTTGAAAGATCCTTCAAGTAAATGAAAATATTTTTAAGCCATATGCTTAACAAAGAACAAATACTTAAGATAATAAAGAGCTCTTAAAATGCAACAGTAAAACAAAAAATGCAACAAAATAACAAACAAAAATCCAATTAAACATGGCAAAAGACATGAACAGACATTTCACTAAAGGATAAATTGATGATGACAAATAAGCACATGAGAAGACATTCAACATCATTATCCATTAGGGAAATGCAAATTACAACTACAGTGATTAGGCTGATAGGTTTCCAAATCTCAAGTTCTGGTTCCTTTTAGCTTATAAATTTATTTCCTTTCTCTATTTTACAACAAGCTGCAAGGAGAAACCAGGCCATGCCTTCAACACTTAGTTTAGAAATCTCCTCAGCTCGGGGCGCCTGGGTGGCAGAGCGGTTAAGCGTCTGCCTTCAGCTCAGGGCGTGATCCCGGTTCCGGGATCGAGCCCCACGTCAGGCTCTTCCGCCATGAGCCTGCTTCTTCCTCTCCCACTCCCCCTGCTTGTGTTCCCTCTCTCGCTAGCTGTTCTCTATCTCTGTCAAATAAACAAATAAAATCTTTAAAAAAAAAAAAAAAGAAAGAAAGAAATCTCCTCAGCTAAATATCTAAATTCATGACCCACAAGTTCTACTTTCCACAAAACATTAAGACACAAATCAGCCAAATTCTTTGCCACTTTGTAACAAGGATCACCTTTCCTCCAGTTTCCAGTAACATGTTCCTCCTTCCTGTCTAAGACCTTACCAGAAGCACCATTAAAGACTTTTCAAAGCAATATAAACTTTTTCTTTTTTTTTTATTATTATGTTCAGTTAGCCAGCATATAGGACAACATTAGTTTTTGATGTCATGTTCAACGATTCATTAGCTGCATGTAACACCCAGTGCTCATGACTACTTGTGCCCTCCTTAATACCCATCACCGGGTTATCCCATCCCCCCACCCCTCTCCCCTCTGTAATCCTTAGTTTGGTTCCCGGAGTCCAGAGTCTCTCTTGGTTTTTCTCCCTCTCTTTTTCTAAAATGCACTTCCAATTCTTCTAGCCTCTACCCATTACTCAGTTCCAGGCCACTTCCACAATTTGTTACAGCAGCAGTACCCCACTTCCCAGTACCAAATTCTATATTAGTTTGCTAGGGCATAACAAAGCCAGGACAAACTGGGTAGTTTAAATGACAGAAATTTATTTTCTCATAATTCAGGGGGCTAGAATTCCAAGTTCAAGGTATCAGTAAATTTGGTTTCTTCTGGGGACTTTCTCCCTGGCTTATAGATATCTTTATATGGTCCTTCCTCTATGTGAGTCTTTGTCCTCTCATTTCTTCTTAAGAGGACACCAGCCATATTGAATTACCGTCCACCGTGTGACCTCATTTTACCTTAATTCCCCTTAAGGTGCTATCTCCAAATACAGTCATATTTTGCAGTTAGGACTTAAACATATGAACTTGGGGGAACCACAGTTCGGCCACATGGCCCCTTACATAATATTTATTGAAATCAATATATTTAGTTTTCCTCATTCTCCCAATTCTCTCCAAAGATAATAAAAATTCAAGGGTGTGCCTTTTGGGACCAATCAAAAAATTAATCAGTGAGCAAATATTAATAAATGTGCCATTTTTAATTTTATTAAGTGTTTATTATATGCTAGACAATGTATACATATTAAATATTTAAAGAAATTTTTAACAACCCTTTATAAGGGAATTTTCCACTTAAAGTAGCACTTTCCTAGTAGATATGAGAATTCACTACCATATTTCATAACTGTAAACAGCTGACGCAGATAGAAGACATGAAATTTGAATGATCCTAGTACTCTAGACCCTTATTGAACCTAACTGAAGATACTTTTTACCAATGAACAAGGGGACTTATTTCAACTAATTGTACTGGACACATGGACTCGTTCTAACATAATGCTAGTCTTTGATGATTAAGTAGCATAGCCTCTATTAATAGCTCCTTTCTAGCATATAAAAGCCCTTGATTTCTTTTTCTATCCAGTAAACAGCAAAGTGAATTTCTTCACTGTTGTATGTTCCCTTGGTGACAAGTTAATAGACGTAGAATTTTAAGTCTGTCAGGTTCTAAACCAGATTTGAATCAAGGTCTGTTGAATTCCAAACCCAAAGCTCTTGCATTCATCCTGTACTGCCTCTGTGTGCCCACGATTTCCAGGTGCTATGAATAATGCACACATTTACGAAATACAACCCTGATCCCTCAAGAGGCTAATGGATCTGTTGAGGTAAATAGAGATGAAAATAATAATGTGAGCAATATTTCAAGGAAAAAAATTTAATTGCTGAAGAATGGAAGAGGCCAGAAGTACTGGGGCCTTTTAGGTGAGAGAGCAGGGTGAAGAAAGAGACTTCAGGCAGCGATGTATAAAGTATGTAAACAATGCTGAGTGCACTAATGTTCCTGTATCAGGAGTTGATAAAGCTGAACGGGTGTGTGGTCAGGTGTGGCTGTAGTGTGCCTACAGAAGTTGTATTTTATTCTCTATGCTAATACTCCTGGGAAATGGACCCTACTCATCTCAATAACAGGTGCTGGCGCAACAATCCTCAAAAAAGGGTGAGATGGAAGAGGAGATTTAAAAATGACCATAGGGGCGCCTGGGTGGCTCAGTTGGTTGAGTGTCTGCCTTCAGCTCATGTCGTGATCCTGGGGTCCTGGGATCGAGCCCTGCATCGGGCTCCCTGCTTCTTCCTCTCCCTCTGCTGCTCCCCCTGCTCGTGTTCTCTCACTGTCTGTCAAGTAAATAAATAAAATCTTTTAAAAAATGAAATAAAAATGACCACAAACTCACCATAATAATCCATGGGGATCTATTGGAGATTTGTGTACAGGGAGTGACACTTGGTGACAGTGGTGTTCTTAAGAGATTCACCAAAAAGATGAGTGGAAGAGGAGCAATAGGAAGGGGGATGTAAAAAAAAAAAAAAGGTATTTTAATCAAACCTGAAAATTCTGTGAGTTTTTTATATTGCTTAAGAATTAGAGGATAAAATTCGAAGTGCTGAAGTCAACTGAAAGAATGAAGTCCTCTGATTGATGTGAGCTCCATGAATGCAGACACTGGGGTTGTCTTATTCACAGCTGTGTCCTCAGAACTTAACCTCAGTGCCAGGCATACAACTGATATGCAATAAATATTTTTAAAATGGACAACAGTTGAAATGATCAAATTAAAACAATGCTGGAGAACTTCTAATTTGGGATTGTATATGAGGATTTGGTAAATCCAGGGAAGTTGAGAATGTCCTACATTGGGCTTTCTTTATTATCAGTGTCATTAGATATTTGAATGGGAACTAGATTTGGGGAGATAGGTATTTTCTTTGATTTTAAATAGTTTCCTGGGGTTCCTGGGTGGCTCAGTCAGTTGAGTGTTTGACTCTTGATTTCAGCTCAGATCATGATCTCTCAGGATCTTGAGATCGAGCCCCAAGTTGGGCTTCACACTCAGGGTGGAGTCTGCTTAAGATTCTCTCTCTCCCTCTCCCTTTGCCCCTCCCCCCATGCTCTCTCTTCCAAATAAATAAATAAATCTTTTTTTTTAATGATTTTTTTATTATGTTAGTCACCATACAGTGCATCCGCGGCTTCCGATGTAAAGCTCGATGATTCATTAGTTGCGAATAACACCCAGTGCACCATGCAATACGTGCCCTCCTTACAACCCATCACCGGTCTATCCCATTCCCCCACTCCCCTCCCCTCAGGCCCCCAGTTTCTTTCTCATAGTCCATAGTCTCTCATGTTTCATTCCCCCTTCTGATTACCCCCCTTTCTTTATCCCTTTCTTCCCCTACCCATCATCCTAGTTCTTATGTTCCATAGATGAGAGAAATCATATGATAGTTGTCTTTCTCTGCTTGACTTATTTCACTTAGCATTATCTCCTCCAGTGCCATCCATGTTGCAGCAAATGTTGAGAATTTGTTCTTTCTGATAGCTGAGTAATATTCCATTGTATATGTGGACCACAACTTCTTAATCCAGTCTTCTGTTGAAGGGCATCTGTGCTCCTTCCATGATTTAGCTATTGTGGAAAATGCTGCTATGAACATTGGGGTGCATATGGCCCTTCTCTTCACTATGTCTGTATCTTTGGGGTAAACACCCAGTAGTGCAATGGCTGGGTCATAGGGTAGTTCAATTTTTAACTTTTTAAGGGACCTCCACACTGTTTTCCAGAGTGGCTGTACCAACTTGCATTCCCACCAACAATGTAGGAGGGATCCCCTTTCTCCACATCCTCTCCAACAATTGTTGTTTCTTGCCTTGTCTATCTTTGCCATTCTAACTGGCGTAAGGTGGTATCTCAGTGTGGTTTTGATTTGAATTTCCCTGATGGCTAATGATTTTGAACATTTTTTCATGTGTCTGTTAGCCATTTGTATGTCTTCATTGGAAAAGTGTCTGTTCATATCTTCTGCCCATTTTTTGATTTGTTTATTTGTTTCTCGTGTATTGAGTTTGAGAAGTTCTTTGTAGATCTTGAATACCAGTCCTTTATCTGTAGAGTCCTTTGCAAATATATTCTCCCATTCCGCGGGCTGTCTCTTATTTTTTTTTTTGACTGTTTCCTTGGCTGTGCNCGGGCTGTCTCTTATTTTTTTTTTTGACTGTTTCCTTGGCTGTGCAGAAGCTTTTTATCTTGATGAAGTCCCATAAGTTCATTTTNTATTTATCTGTAGAGTCCTTTGCAAATATATTCTCCCATTCCGCGGGCTGTCTCTTATTTTTTTTTGACTGTTTCCTTGGCTGTGCAGAAGCTTTTTATCTTGATGAAGTCCCATAAGTTCATTTTGTCTTTTGTTTCTCTTGCCTTTGGAGATTTGTCATAAATAAGGTTGCTTTGACCGAAGTCATATAGGTTGCTGCCTATGTTCTCCTCTACAATTTTGATGGATTCCTATCTCACATGGAGGTCTTTCATCCATTTGGAGTTTATTTTTGTGTATGGTGTGAGAGAGTGGTCAAGTTTCATTCTTTTGCATGTAGCTGTCCAATTTTCCCAGCACCATTTATTGAAGAGACTGTCTTTTTTCCACCGGATGTTTTTTCCTGCTTCTTCAAAGATTAGTTTCCCAAAGAGCTGAGGGTCCATTTCTGGGTTCTCTATTCTGTTCCATTGGTCTATATGTCTGTTTTTGTGCCAGTACCATGCTGTCTTTGTGATCACAGCTTTGTAGTACAGCTCGAAATCCGGCATTGTGATGCCCCCAGCTTTGTTTTTCCTTTTCAACAGTTCCTTGGAGATTCGGGGCCTTTTCTGGTTCCATACAAATTTAAGGATTATTTGCTCCAGTTCTTTGAAAACTGTCCTTGGTATTTTGATCTGGATAGCATCGAAAGTGTAGATTGCTCTGGGTAGCATGGACATTTTAACTATGTTAATTCTTCTGATCCATGATCATGGAATATTTTTCCATCTTTTTATGTCTTCCTCAATATCTTTCAAGAGTGATTTATAGTTTCTAGAATATAGGTCCTTTACGTCTCTGGTTAAGTTAATTCCAAGGTAACGCATGGTTTTTGGTGTTATTGTAAATGGGATGGATTCCCTAATTTCTCTTTCTTCAGTCTCGTTATTCGTGTATAGAAATGCAACTGACTTCTGGGCATTGATTTTGTATCTCGCCACATTACTGAATTGCTCTGTAACTTCTAATAGTTTGGGAGTGGATTCTTTTGGGTTTTCCATATAGAGTATCATGTCATCTGCAAAGAGAGACAGTTTGACTTCTTCTTTGCCGATTTGGATACCTTTGATCCCTTTTTGTTGTCTGGTTGCAGTTGCAAGGACTTCTAGTACTATGTTGAATAATAGTGGCGAGAGTGGGCATCCTTGTCGTGTTCCTGATCTTAAGGGAAAGGCTTCCAGCTTTTCCCCATTGAGAATAATGCTTGCAGTAGGCTTTTCATAGATGGCTTTTATGAGATTGAGAAATGTACCCTCTATTCCTACACTCTGAAGGGTTTTAATCAGGAAAGGATGCTGTATTTTGTCAAATGCTTTTTCTGCATCAATTGAGAGGATCATATGGTTCTTGAGTCTTTTCTTGTTGATATGATGTATCACATTGATTGATTTGCGAGTGTTGAACCATGCTTGCATCCCAGGTATGAATCCCACTTGGTCATGATGGATAATCCTTTTAATGTACTGTTGGATTCTATTAGCAAGGATCTTGTTGAGGATTTTGGCATCCATATTCATTAGAGAAATCGGTCTGTAATTCTCCTTTTTGAGGGGGTCTTTGCCTGGTTTGGGGATCAAGGTAATATTAGCCTCATAGAATGAGTTTGGTAGCTTTCCTTCTGTTTCTATTTTTTGAAATAGCTTTAGGAGAATAGGTATTATTTCTTCTTTGAATGTTTGGTAGAATTCCCCAGGAAAACCGTCTGGGCCTGGAGTTTTATTATTTGGAAGGTTGTTTATCACTGACTCAATTTCTTCATAGTTAATTGGCCTATTTAAGAAATCTATTTCTTCCTGTTTCAGTCTTGGTAGTTTATAGGTTTCCAGGAAGGCCTCCATCTCTTCCAGATTGTTTAGTTTTTTGGCATATAGCTGTTGATAAAAGTTTCTAATAATCCTTGCAATTTCAATGGTGCTGGTCGTGACCTCTCCCTTTTCAGTCATAATTTTAATAATCTCAGTCCTTTCTCTTTGTTTTTGGACAAGTTTTGCCAGTGGTCTATCAATTTTATGGATTCTCTCAAAGAACCAGCTTCTAGTCCTGTTGATCTGCTCTACTGTGGTTCTGGTCTCTAATTCATTGATTTCTGCTCTAATCTTGGTCAACTCCTTCCTTGTCAGTGGGTTAGGCCTGTCCCTCTGTTGCTGTTCCAGTTTCTTGAGGTGAGAATATAGAAACTGCATTTTAGATTTTTCTATTCTTTTGAGTGAGGCTTGGATGGCTATGTATTTCCCCCTTAGGACTGCCTTTGCAGTATCCCATAGGTTTTGGACCGTTGTGTATTCATTCTCGTTGGTCTCCATAAATTGTTTAATTTGTTTTTTGATTTCCTGGTTTATCGAGTCATTCTTGAGCAGGATGGTTCTTAGCCTCCAAGTGTTTGAGTTTCTTCCAGGTTTTTCCTTGTGGTTGAGTTCCAATTTCAGAGCGTTGTGGTCTGAGAATATGCAGGGGATAATTTCAATCTTTTGGTATTGGCTGAGACCTGTTTTGTGTCCCAGAGCATGATCTATTCTTGAGAATGTTCCATGGGCATTTGAATAGAATGAGTATTCTTTGGTTCTGGGGTGTAGTGTTCTATATATATCTATGAGGTCCAACTCGTCGAGTATGGCATTCAAAGCCTTTGATTCTTTGCTTAGTTTTTGCCAGGGTGTTCTGTCTATTTCTGATAGTGGGGTGTTGAGGTCCCCTACTATTACTGTGTTCTTATCTATATGTCTCTTTATTTTGGTTAAGAGTTGGCTTGTGTATCTTGCTGCTCCCCTGTTGGGGGCATATATATTAATAATTGTCATATCCACTTGTTGAATACTTCCTTTAAGAATAATATAGTGCCCTTCTGTATCTCTCTCTATGGCCTCTAGTTTAAAATCCAGTCTATCTGATATGAGAATTGCTACTCCAGCTTTCTTTTGAGGTCCATTTGCGTGGAAGATGGTACTCCATCCCCTTACTCTAAGTCTGAATGCATCTTTGGGTTCAAAATGAGTCTCTTGTAGACAGCAAATGGATGGGTCATGTCTTTTTATCCAATCTGCAACCCTGTGGCGTTTTATGGGAGAGTTTAAGCCATTTAGATTGATAGAGATTATTGACAGATATGATTTTAATGATGCCATTTCTCTTTAAAGTCTTTGTATCGGTTGTGACTTGCTGCTCTGTATCACTCTTGGGGCCTTTTTACCTTTATAGAGCCCCCCTTAATATCTCCTGTAGGGCTGGTTTCGTGGTTACGAAATTGGTTAATGATTGGCGATTTTGGAACGTCTTTATTTCTCCATCAATTCTGAATGACAGCTTTGCTGGATAAAGGATCCTTGGCTGCATGTTTTTCTCTGAAAGAGCTTTAAAAATGCCCCCCCAAGCCTTTCTCTCATTCCAGGTCTCTGTAGACAGGTCTGACGTAATCCTGATACCTTTGCCTTGGTACGTGAGAAATTTCTTTGCCCTGGCCACTTTCAATACTGTATCCTTGGATCTAATATTTGCGAATTGCACTATGAAGTGACATGGCGTAGGCTTGTCGTGGTTGAGCTTGGGTGGGGTCCTCTCTGCCTCTTGGACACGACTGTTTGTTTCCCTCGCTAGATTAGGGAAGTTTTCAGCTACAATTTGTTCATATATCTCTTCTAGACCTCTGTTTTTCTCCACCCCCTCAGGGATGCCGATGATTCTGACATTGGATCATTTCATTGAGTCAGTAATCTCCCGTAACCTACATTCGTGGGCGTGGATTTTTTTAAGTCCAGCTTCTATTTTCATTTTTTCTTCTACTAACCCATCCTCCAATTCGCTAATACGTTCCTCTGCCTCATTTACCCTGGCCGTCAGAGCCTCTAGTTTTGATTGCATTTGGCTCATAGAATTTTTAATTTCTGCCAGATTCGCTCTCATTTCCACCCTTAGAGATTCTATATTCGCATTGACATTTTCGTTAATACTTTTTTCAAGTCTACACAATCATCTTGACCATTGTTACTCTGAATTCCATTTCTGATAATTTGGTTACATCCATATCCATTAGTTCTGTGGCAGAAGCCATAGACTCATTGTCTTTTCTTTGCTGGGGGGGGGGAACTTCTCCTTCTCGTCATTCTGATGAGGAGAGGTTGCAGGGTTGTCCAGAACCCAAATTATTGACCAGGACCCAGGCCGTGCACCCTTGTTTTATAGGGATTTTAGGGATGTGGGCTTCTTCTTTAAAGATTTTATTTATTTATGTGGCAGAGAGACAACCAGTGAGAAGGGAACAAGAGCAGGGGAGTGGGAGAGGAAGAAGCAGGCTCCCAGCGGAGGAGTCTGATGAGGGAATCCTTTCCGGAACGCCAGGATCACGCCCTGAGCCGAAGACAGGCGCTTAATGACTGTGCCACCCAGGAGCCCCGGAATGTGGGCTCCTTGATTTTTCAGCCTGTCTTCTGGGGAAGGGGCCTGCCATGCGGATACTCAGGCAACCCTGTTTGGGTAGAGTCTCTGCGTCCCCTGCGAGGGGGGATGTGGGTGGGCACGCTGTGAGCCGGTCTTTCCAGGCTTTTGTTTTCTGGAGGCTTTCCCTGGCGGTTTGCTGTGCCTCTTCTGAGAGTCAGAGCAGCAGTGGCTGAATCTCAGCCTCTGTTTCAGAACAGAGGGATTGCAGCCCATTCTCCACTGATGTTCTGGCCACTTTAACTCTGTTTCTGTTGGTGCTTCTCAACCCTGCAGCATCCCGGGATGTGCACCCCACAACTGCTGTCCCAGCCCTCACTTCCAGGGCCGGTTGGTCTCTGTCCTTTGTGTTTCTAACGCCGTCAGCCGCCCCCGCGCGCTCCCGGAGCTCCTGGTCTCAATCTGGATCCAGTGAGCACACCGGAGTTCCGTGAGAAGTCTGGTGGCACGCGCGTTCTCCGGCTCATGGTCCCAGTTTGTTTTCTCGCAGGTGCCGGTCCGCGAGTCCGGCCGCTCCCCGTGCAGGTGGCTACCGCTTCCCGGCGAACGCGGCGGCTCCCTCCCCCTTCCGTTTATCTTCTGATATGTGTGCGCGGTTTTACGGCTCCCCGCTTCATACCTCAATACTCAGCGCTGGAGATGTTCATTTGTAGAGATCCAGATGTATTCCTGCATCTCAGGCTGATTCCATGGATGTTCAGGCTGGTCTGGTACCTATCCAGCTCAACTCAGTGGACCAGCTGAAAAAGGGGTCCCCTACTCCTCCCCATCTTAACTCCTCCCCTGGTGATGAGTTTTTAAATAAACCACCCAAGACATAATCTATGCATGAAAAAAAATAAGATTGATAAATTGTGCTTTTTTAAAATTAAAAACTTCTGTACTCCAAGAGACAAAAAGTATTTCCTTCTTGGTGATGGGAGGTGCCAGATGCAATGTCTCTTTTACTTTTTTTTTCTTTTACTTTGAAGAGGGTATCTTAGCACACCCAGACAATCAAACCCCTAGTAATGTTAGTAATATGGTAGGGATTCAGAGTGTTCATAGAGTCTATCTTCCTTCCTCTGAAGCACATACTTACCAAGGTCTCCAATATCATTGCCATTTTTCACTCATTTTGATCAGTAGTGTTTTATCAATAGGATGGACTAATGTAATATTCTGTTAAAAGGCCAGATAGTCCGAGGCCACGGAAGAGACAACAGATGTGACTGTAAATGCACTCTGTCGTCAATCCCAGGTAAGCAAAAACTGCTTGGGAAACTGTTTTCTGATAGAGAGAGAAAAGAACACATTTACCAGATTGATAACATGAATGCTCTTTGGAGGTGGCCACAGGAGGCAGAAATCTTAGGTGTGGCTGTTTCTTGAGACTAAGGGCAATGCCTTCAGAGCAACACAGGTGGGAGTAACTAAATGTAATACATTCCCCTGGCAGCTACTGAATGGGAAATGAGTCCTGCCAAGGAGATGTGAGTGGAGACCATGAGAGCCATTATAATGACTAATGCCCATAATCTCATAGAGAATTAAGCTATGTAAGGTATGTGCAAACCAGAAAACATTACTAAGATTTTAGTATTACATTTAGTTACTGGAGTTGAAGGGGAAGGGATTTATTAAGAGATGTGTGTTTTCGAAAGTTTTGGTATTATTATCAGTGGCTTTTTCCTTAGTGAAGTAGATTGGGGAACTCAGAGGGTTTAGCAAGATCTTCATGTGATATGTGGTGTGTTTTTTTTTTCTCCCAGTTACTATACTCTCTCAATGTGTGTGTTTTAAGTTAATTTGACTTTGTCGCTTTAAGAGGGTTTTCACTTGGCTCCTAGAATCAATTTATAGATGTGGATAGCCTTGTTCATACACAGAATACTGACACTTTCCAGCAGGGGGGAAGATATTACCAATAAGAATTCAACACAAGGGACTTGGCAGACTTTTTGCAGTTACAAGGAGCAGAAACCAGAATTAAGGCTTGTCTGTGATAGTGTTCCAGCCAGGACTAAATGCAATAACACACATATTGATTGACCTCGCTCCTACAGAGCTTGCAGTTTGTGTCATGGTATAGGTTAGAAACAATTTGATTTCTTTGTTTTTGCCTTCCATAATGCAGACCAGTTCACCTGGCCCTTGGATAGCATTCCTTAGGGGAAAAATAGCTTATCTTAAAGACTTATCCCAGATTTTGCCGCATGGTGAGAGAATGAAATCACTCTGCCCATCTTTCCCACATGCTTGGATCTAAATGTTAGAGAAGCAACCCACAGCCTCTCTGGGTCTCAGTTCTGCTGTTTCAAAATAAGGAGATTGGAATCAGTGATATTTGTGGACACAGCCACTCTGAAATTTTTCTCTATCTCCTAAGATCACCTTTCTGTACTCAGATTATCTTAAAATTAACAAAGACATTTGCAGATAGACAAAGATTAAGAAAGTTAACCATTCATAAACCTTCACTGAAAGATATTTTAAAAGTAAAACTTAAGCATGAGGAAAAGTGAATGCTGAGGAAAATAGCAGGGTGCAAGAAGTACCAGTAGCAGAGGCATTAATAGAATTGAATCATAGATTTAGTTAACTAGTAAAAATTCCTACTTTTATTAGAAATTGCCAGTATAATCTCTAAACAACTAAAAAGATGCAGGTGGGAGTGTTATTTGACTTAAAGGTATTTGAACTATGCTCAAGTTCTTACCTTTACTAGAGATGCTCAATAACCTTAGACTTTGTTAGGGAAATTATAGTTAATATGTGTATTAAAATAATATTCATTGTAGAAAATTTGGAAAATAAAAAATATAAGTGAAGATAGAAATGAAAATCTCATATAGCATCATCCCCAGAAATATAGCCATTATCAGTATTTGATATAATTCCTTCACAGATATATGTAATTTCTTTATGTATATATGTAAATCCCCTCTTATGTAAATAGACATATATATAATCACACGTGTGGATGTGTTATTCACATATATGTACATATTTACATACACATGCACACAATTGTACAATTTTGTTGTAAACTGCACCCCGTCCTGCCACTACTCAGATCCATGACACTGGGTCCAAATGTCCAAAGCAGGGTTTCTATGTCCCTCTCTTTCTCTGTCACACACTCTGTCTCTCTTTCTGTCTGCTTCTGAGCTGTAACATTTTTGCCTTTAGTATTTGTCAAATTTGGCATCTCCTTGAATGGAAAGTCAATCAATTACCTGATCTTAAAAAAAAATGTTTTTTCAAATTTTGTAATCTTTTATTTTTTTAAAGATTTTTTTATTAATTTATCTGAGAGAGAGAGAATGCAAGTGAGAGCAGGGGCAGAGCGAGAGAGACTGGGAGAAGCAGACTCCCCTTGATGCGGGGCTCAGTCTCACGACCCTGAGATAATGACTTGAGCAGAAACCAAGAGTCAGTCGCTCAATCGACTGGGCTACCCAGTTGCCCCAAATTCTGTGGTCTTTTATTGAAGATTGCTGTAGAAGGTGATGGTGACAAGACAGTGTAATAATGCAGAATGTCAGGCCTTCCCTCGTTTGCTTGCTTGCTTGCGGTTTGCTGTTTCTCAACTCTTCTTTCCCTTACCTGACTTACAGTGTTACCCCTCCCTGTGTCTCCCACAGTATGGTGCCATCATCACTCCCGTTTCCTCACCACAGATCTTTTCAACGCCAAGACTTAAAAGTATATTTTCCAGCAAATGTATTGACTTTTTTACCATATGTTATTTTGTCACTCGGTTACATTTTCTTGTACCCCTCCCAGTACCTATTTTTTTTAACTTAATACATTAGAAAGAATATTACTTGAAATTGAGATTTTTGTTATTGGCCACATGATAATTGAATAAATAGGCCACCTTTGATTTTATCCCTCACCAGTATACATGGGTCTTACTATATAGTTCCGTAGGACATGTGACCTCTGATGCCTCCCTAGGAGAAACATCAAGAATGTTCATTTTCTCTCACCCAGAAAACCTCACTTCTAAGGCTTCTGCCACATATCTGATGCTTTCCTTCTTCAGGTAAGGATTCATAAGCATCTAATTTAGCAGTGAGTAAACAAATATCTCCATTCCTAAAAAGCAGTTAGCCCTACGGTAACAGTGAGCAGCTCTCTTAAAGTTAGGCATACCCCCGAAGAAACCATGTATATAAAGAATAAAAAGAATAAAAAGATATCCAAATTTCCTATGTCCACTTGAAACGATAGAGTTACTTTAAGTAGGAGTTCTGTTATCATCCCATATGTCTTAAAAGTCCCCAGTTCATTATTGTCAATGCACACCTTCAAACACACCTAAACTTATGTGCTATTCTAAGTTTATAAGAAATATGAGTCCTGTCTCTGAGCAGATTAATATAAAGGATAAATCTGAAGTAGATTTATCCGGAACCTCACAACTAGTGTGTCTACTTCTAGGGGGAAAAAAGGCACAAGATAGTTTTATGAGCCTGTGGCCAAAATTTCATTTTACGATTCATCCAAAAGGAATGATAAACAATCTTGTCAACAAGTTAGTACAAACCACTTCAGGAACTTTATGTAAACCTCGATTATATGATGTTAGGAAAGCTTTAAAAATTATTCATTCCAAGAAGCATTTGGCTTATTATTAATAAACAGATTGGATTTCCAATATAGGTAATAAATACTAGAGTTGACTAACTGTTGTCTGCTTTTGTTCACTCCTAAACCTTCCTCCCACGCCAATCAGATTACCATGGAAGTTGGAATAAAATTTGTATCTGGTACTTCATTCACATTTCAGTATTATTTTGTTACTATTCAAACCAGTGAACAGAAAACAAATTTACATCCTGATAAGAGTACAGGCAGATGCTATCCATAATGTTAACTACTTGTCATACGTGGAGATGTATTTTCTCTCCTTTGGGAATAGGATTTCTCATTTCTCCTTACGGTAGAACAGTAACATTTATTGTTTCTCAGCAAAAGCTACAAGGCATTCATTGGATGATGTGTTTTCTCAGAATAGAGTTTTACAGTTTATAGTTTCTCTCACTGGCCTCATCTCTGCCTAAGGCCTATGTGACAGAGATTCTCTCTGCCAAGGAGTATGGAGAGGGAAGAGAGGTTAAATCATGCAGCTACAATCTCCTCTTTTCCTGTGACAGCCCACAGGGACCCCATATGAAAGCTGTGGGTACCCTTAATAGAATTCCCTAGTGGGCAGGGGAGTAAGCCGCTGAAATTGCCAGAGGCCAAGAGATGGAAAACACTGGCAAATGGAGTTTTATCAGTCAAGCCTAATAGAATCCACGTACCCGAACTCTGTTCCCTGAAGTCAAGTTTAAACCCAGATAACAGTGTTGGGCACTTCCTGGAAATGATCTTGCTGACAGCTTGGAAACTCTTATCCTCTCCTCTCCATATTAATTCCCCTCAGTGACTACCAATGAGAGGCAAGAAAACTTGTAGAACTTATTAAAATATTGTTAAGGAACTATTAGAGACTAATATCCACATTCCGTACTCTTTTATAGTAACGCTGACAAGATAGCTTCTTAAGGTTTGCAGCCAGGTGAACAGAGTGGTTATGTAAGCGTTGTTGACCATGTGGCACTGCTGCCTGCTCCTGGCAGGTAGACTGTGAGGCAGTTTAGAAGGGCAGGAACACTGTTGTCCTGGAAGAAAGGGCACCTTAGATTTGGTTCTGGTTCAACCATTCACTAGCAAAATGGCCTTGGATGAGCCGTGCAGCTTCTCTGAAATCTACAGTTTTCTTACCTGAAAAATGTAAGGGTCTGAGATGCTTTGCTCATTCTGTGATTCTTCAATTCTGTTCTTGCAATACGTGGTCTATGGGTAGAAGTAGCATGGAGTGGGAGAGCATGAGAGAAAACGAACACAGACTTCAGAGCTAGAGAGGTTTATCCTGTTCATTTTCAACGTCTAGTTCTACATACAAGCGGAATAGACATAATCCCTTCATCTCTCTGTCCCTGTTTCTTCATTTGTAAAGAGGAGGTAATAATGAATACCTGCCAAGGTTGTTGGGAATATTCAATATAAAAACGTAAATAAAAAAAGAAAAAGCTTGACCATTTACTGACACAAATGGCAATTTTATTTACTTTTGTGTCTGAATATTTTCACATAAAAGTCTGAATATCACTAATTTATAGATAACAAAGAAACAAAGAATAGTGTACTTTATACTTTTTGAAAGAATTCTAGATTGGAATAAAAAATTCTAGGTTTAAGTTCTGCTGTGGGGAAGACAAGGAAAATACAACATACCAAGACTTGAGGAATGAAAGCCGTTGATAAGAGCATAATTCATGAGATCTATATCTTTTAAAAGAAAGACTAAAAATCAATTATCTGAGACTCAAAATCAAGATGTTAGGAAGAGGGCAGTGTAATAAATACAAAGAAAGTAGAAAAAAATGAAATAATAAAAGAGTAGAAATTAATGAAATAGAAAACAAATATACAAAAGAGAAAAATCAACAAACGAGATGTTGGTTCTTTAAAAAGACTCATAGGATTACTGAAGCCTTAGGAAGGCAGATCAAGAAGAAAGAGAAAAAGCACATCACCAATATCCGGAGTAGAAAGAGGGATATCATTATAGAACCTACGGATACTAAAAAATAATAAGACGCTGTATGTTAACTGTAGTGGAATTAACGTTAGAAACAATAAAAAAGATATCTTTTTAAGAACATAATGCTGACAAATTAAAAAATTTAGATGAAGTGGACAAAAAGCTTAAAAAACACCAAACTTACACTGATTCTTTCAGAGAATAGAATAAAAAGGAAGCATCCATATGAAACTTGCATAATTTTGTTACTAAAATCTTGGTACAAAAATACTGTACCAAGGGCAATACAGAAAAAAAAATTATAGATCAACAAATAAATCATGAACATAGATGCAACATCTTAAATGTTAGCCAACTGTATCTAACTTTATATAAGAATTTTTAAAATTTTTTATTAATTTTTTAAAATATTTTGTTTGAGAGAGAGTGAGCATGGGTGGGGGCAGCAGGTGGGGAGAGAGGGAGGGACAAGCAGACTTCCCGCTGAGCAGGAAAACTGACAGGGGGCTTGATCCCAGGACCCAGAGACCATGACCTGAACGGAAGACAGACACTTAACTGACTGAACCAGCCAAGCACCCCAAGAATGTTCTTTTTGTTACACAACCTAATTGGATTTATTTTATGATTGCATGTTTGATTTAACATCTGGAAGTCAGTCAATGGAATTCACTACATAAATAGAACAAAAGAAAAAAATTATGCACTCATTTCAAAAGACACGAAAAGAGGTATTTGATAAAATATAGCTATTCATAATAAAAACTATTCACAAATTAGTGATAGAAGCAAATATTCTTAATCTGTTAAGATCAGTGTTTATTAAAAAATAATGTAAACAAATAATATACTTAACAGTGTCTTATTAACAGCTGAAAGTGGGAATGAGATAAGGACTTATGCTGTTTCCACTTCTATTCAATATATAATAAAATCTCAGACAGTGCACAAAGGTCAGAAAATGAGATTAAATTGTAAAGATTTGGCAAGATTAATTAAATTGTTATTATCCATCCAAGGCCTTAGGGTGTGAATAGGATAAACAAAGAAATCTACAGAAAACTAAAAGAAGTAATAATTTAATGAGGTCACTGTATTCAAGGTTAACATGCAAAAATCATTTGTATTTCTATATATCATCTAAAATAAATTTTCTTAGAAATTTTAAAAAAATATTTATAGTAGTATAAATAATATCAACTATTTAGGAATAAATCTAATAAAATATAGACAGGATTTCTATACTGAATTCTACTTGCTGAGATAAATTTTAAGAGACCCAACTAATGGAAAGAACTATTATTATATCCATGATTAGAACACTCAGTATTTCAAGATGTCAATTCTCCCACAAATTAATTGTTTTAATTCAAAGCTGTCTCAGTCAAAATCCCAGAAGATTTTTATTTTGTTTTGCTTTGTTTTGGAAACTGATAATCTGATTCTAAAATTTATTTTAAAAAGTCTAAGTTTCAAGAAGAGACAAGACAAACTTTAAAAGACAAAAAAAGGAAAAAAAAGGTCGAGGACTTTCTACAGCAGATATTAAGACTTAGCATGAAGCTACGTAAAGTAGTATGTTATTAGTGTGAGGAAAGACAGCAGGATGTTGAAATAAATTAGAGTCCAAAAAGAGACCGATATGCAGTCACTTGATTTATTAAAAAATTGCCACTGCAAAGAAATGGGAGAAAAGTAGTAGTTGTAGTTGTTGTTGTTGTTGTTGTTGTTGTTGTTGTTGTTTTCCAGTAAATGGTATAAGGTTAATTGGATTGTCATATGGACAAAATGCATCTTAACCCCTACTACACACTGTACAAAAAAATCAATTTTAGATGAATTGTACGCCTGAATGTGAAAGATAAAATGATTAATCCTTTTGAAGAAAACATAGGAGAATGATTTCATGATCTTAGAGTAGGCAAAGATTTCTTAAATAGAACAGGAAAAGTACTTATTATAAAAGAGTTGATTTATAAAAGGAAACCTATTAAAATTAAGAACTTTTATTTATCAAATATATATTTTAAAATAAAAAGGCAAGCCACAGAGTGGGGAGAGATATTTGTAATACAAAATTCCATCAAAAGATTCATATCCAGAAGATACAAAAATCCTAAGCAAAGAAATAAGAAAAAAATTAATAAAGGAAAAATGGACATAATTCTTGAAAAGGCAGTTCACAAAAGGGTAATCCATGTGGTAAATAAATATATCTAAAGGTGTTCAATTTTATTAGCCATCATGGAGTGCAAATTAAAACTATAGTGAAGTACCATAGCACACTTACCGTAATTGCTAAAACGAAATTTTCAAATGTTGTCAAGGACGTGTAACAACTAGAACCCTCATATCCTGCTGGTGGTAGTGAAAACTACAGCAATCATTTTAGAAACCTGTTTGGCAATGTCTGCTAAAGCTTAGTGTATGTATATCCCAGGCCCAGCACCTTCATACCCAGGTATATACCCAGTGGATAACACACACACGTTCATGACTATTCGTAGTAGCGCGATTTGTAATACCTTCAAACTGCAAAAAACCTAAATGTCTATCTGCAGTAAAACGGACAAATAAATGATGTTGTATTTATAATACGATACAACAAGCCGAGTGAACAAGCTATTACACAAACAACAGGTATGAATTTCACAAACATGATGTTGAGTGAACTAAGCCAGTCACAAAAACAGAACACACTGTACCATTCCATTTAGGTGACGTTCAAAAGCAAGCAAAACCAACCTGTGATATTAGTTCTGGGAATAGTAGTTAATTTGTGGAAAAGCACTTAATGAGATGGGGCATAAACAAGGCTTCTGGAGTGCACAAAATTTTCTATTTTTTGATCTGGGTGGTAGTTACATAGGGGTATTCAATTTGTGAAAATTTATCCAGCTAGATACTTAATGACTCATGGGTACTTTTGTATGCTTGTTGTATTTCAATAATGTGTTTACTTATAAAAATATTGGCTCTATGACTTACTAGCTTTTTGTTCTTTGGAAAATCACTTATGGTCTGTATCTCATTTCTCTCATCTCTAAAATAGAGGTGAATGAATAACTTTCACATTGTGTAAAATAGGATTTCACATTGTGTAAAATAAGATTTTTGTGTCTCTGTTTCTCTTTTAAGTACAGCGTGGTCTATGGGTCAATATGTTCTTAGTGCTAGGGAGAGGACGGTGAGCCAGATAGTTTCCCTGCCTTCAATGAAATTGCGTTTTGTTTATTTGTAGGTATGAGGACAAGCATTGCATTTGATCCAAGCTGAGTTCAACTTCCTTTTTAAACCTCCACACAGAGCGTTGCTTTAAAAAAGTGGCAAAAAGTGGTAAAATTCATCCTTGATGAAGACAAAATGACATGAATTTCACCTTTTATTCCCCACTATTCCTTCCTATTGATCAATAAAATGGAGAGAGTATGGATGAGGTAGCCGGTACAAAGTTGAGAACAAACAATCTTGTCATTTAGTGTATTTAAGAAGCTTAGAAATATTCTTTCGTTGTTGTTTTTTAATAATAATCTTTTATTATGTTATGTTAGTCACCGTACAGTATCTCCTTAGTTTTTTTTAATAATTTTTATTTTGTTATATTAGTCACCATACAGTACATCCCCAGTTTTTGATGCAATGTTCCATGATTCATTATTTGTGTATACCACCCAGTGTACCATGCAGTATGTGCCTTCCTTAATACTCATCACTGGCCTATCCCAATCCCCCACCCCCCTCCCCTCTGAAGCCCTCAGTTTGTTTCCCAGCATCCACAGTCTCTCATGGTTCATTCCCCCTTCTGTTTACTCCCCCTTCATTCTTCCTTTCCTTCTCCTACCTATCTTCCTGCTATTTCTTATGTTCCATAAATGAGTGAAACCATATGATAATTGTCTTTTTCTGCTTGACTTACTTCACTTAGCATAATCTCCTCCAGTCCTGTCCATGTTGCTGCAAAGGTCCCTTAAAAAGTTAAAAATAGAGCTACCCAAGTAGCTTAGAAATATTGGTAGCACCAATTTTCTTCAAGCCTAATCTTTGTAGAGTTTTACTTTCTTCTTTGTTTTTGTGATCATTCAGTGAGGACCTAACTCTCAAATGCAGTCGCTTGCACATTCCCACCCAGGACACAGCTTACAGCCACTTTGTCAGCGACCTTCCTGGCCAGTCCCCAGGGCTCATAGTACATGTCCTTTCATACTGTGGCTCCAACCTAAAGAGAAACTTGTGAATTGTTGCATTTTCAAGGCCAGTTTTTATAGGATCTTTGGGTCTCAACAGGAATCTGTACACCATGAAGGTGAACTAACTACCTAGCAGTGATAATTGAACACCATGGTGTTTGAGTAAAGGAATGAAGAGAAAATTCTTTTTTTAATACCTGGGAAATCGGTACAACTGCCAAAGTATGTGGATTCTTTTTTTTTTAAAAGAGAGAGAGAGCACAAGCAGGGGTGGGAGGGAGAGGGGAGAGGGAGAAACAATCTTAACTAGAATCCACACTGAGCACCCAACGCAGCACTCGATCTCAAGACCCTGAGATGACGACCTGAGCCAAAACCGAGAGTTGGAGGCTTAACCGACTATGCCACCCAGGCGCCCCCAAAACATGTGGATTCTGATTAATCTTGGAATTGGGCTAGCTTTACTTCTGGTTCCCTAAGAAACAGTGGAACATTCAGGAATTTTTGAATTCCATTCAGCACTCAGGATAGGTGGAAAGGGAAGATGGTTGGGGAAGAACTTAAACTCCCGAGCTCAGTAATGCTAAATTATTGAGTCTCATTAGAGATTATCTAACACCTTCCTTAGTAGAAACAATTTGACTTCTCACAGAACAGATTCTGTTTTCCTAATATACTTCTCATATTGTGAAATGTGGACATGAGAAAATGTCCTTTGGTCAGAATTAGTCTTAGAGCTTTGCCCTAGATTTTGTCAACTTTGGTGTAGTTGAGCAGTGACATACAAAGGGAATTGCTACCAATCAAAACCACAATGAGATACCACCTTACACCAGTTAGAATGGCCAAAATTAACAAGACAGGAAACAACAAGTGTTGGTGAGGTTGTGGAGAAAGGGGAATCCTCCTACACTATTGGTGGAAATGAAAGCTAGTACAACCACTCTGGAAAACAGTATGGTGGTTCCTCAAGACGTTAAAAATAGAGCTACCCTACAACCCAGCAATTGCACTACTAGGTATATACCCCAAAGATACAGATGTAGTGAAAATAAGGGGCACAGGCACACCAGTGTTCATAGCAGCAATGTCCAATCCAAACTGTGGAAGTAACCGAGATGCCCTTCAACAGATGAATAAATAAAGAAGATGTGGTTCATATACACAATAGAATATCACTCAGCCATCAGAGAGGATGAACAGCCACCATTTGCATCGACATGGATAGAACTGGAGGGGATTATACCAGGTGAAATAAGCCAACCAGAGAAAGACAATTATCATGTGGTTTCACTCATATGTGGAACATAAGAAATAGAGTGGAGGACCACAGGGGAAGGGAGGGAAGACTGAATGGGAAGTAATCAGAGATGGAGACAAACCATGAGAGACTCTGGACTCTGGGAAACAAACTGAGGGTTACAGAAGGGAGGGGGCTGGGAGGATGGGGTAACCGGATGATGGGTATTAAGGAGGGCACATGTGGTCATGAGCATTGGGTGTTATACGCAGCTAATGAATCGTTGAACACTACAACAAAAACTTATGATGTACTATATGCTGGCTAATGGAACATAATAAAAAAAATAAAGTAAGATCTTTTCAGATTATACTTAATTCCAGCAATGACTCTGCAGCATCCCTCTGGATAACAATAGTAGTAGTAAGCTTTTAGCATGTATCAAGCGCTTGCAGTATGCCAGATGACGTTCTGAGATTTCATGTCTGAAATCATTTATTCTTCACGATGTGCCTATATGATGCACTTTTAAAAAATTATTTATTTATTTATTTATTTGAGAGAGAAAGCATGAGCAGGGGGAGGAGAAGAGGAAGAGGGATAAGCAGACTCCGAGCTGAGCGCAGAGCCCGATGCCGGGATCGATCCCGCAACCCTGAGATCATGACCTGAGCCAAAATCAAGAGTCAGATGCTGAACTGATTGAGACACCCAGGTGTCCCTTTGATGCACTTTTTAACAGTTTTCTTTTGATGTAATTGACATACAGTAAATTGCACATACTTCAAGGGTACAATTTAGTAAGTTATGACATACGTAATCATCCATGAATGCATCGTCACAATCAAAAATTTTAAAAAATTGATCACTTCCGAAAGTTTTCTCATGGTCTTTGTAGTTCTTCCTTCCTATGTCTCTTATTTCCCATCCCTGTCCAACCACTGATCTGCTTTTCTGTCACTATAAATCAATTTGCATTTTCTAGAATTTCACATGAATACTGTAGCTTCACATCAATTATATAGTTTTTTTGAGATGGTCTGGCTTATTTCATGCAGCATATATATTTTGAGAATCATTCATTTTGTTGTGGGTATTTGTAGGTAATTTTTATCACTGAATGGTGTTCCATTGTATGGATATACCACACCTTATTAATGCATGTATTTGTTGATGGATATTTGAGTTTTTTCCAGTTTGGGGTTGTTACAAATCAGGCTGCTATGAACATTTGTGCATAAGTGTTTTCATACACATCTATTTCTGTTTTTCTTGGGTAAATATCTAGTGGTCCGGTAGTTGGGTCATATGGTTTATTTACCATTTTAGAACACCTCCGAACTGTTTTGTGAAGTAGTCGTACAATTCGTTATAGAATTCTGCTTTGTATCGGTGTATGAGAGTTCCAGTTACTCTGCATCACTATTAATACTTATTATTGTTTGTTTTGTTTTTTTTTTAGTTTAGCCATTTTGTTAGGTATGTTGTAGTATCTCACTGTGGTTTTAATCTGCATTTGTCTAATGACTCGTGATATTGGGTATGTTTCCATGTGCTTATTTGGTGAATTGTCTGCTCGGGTCTTTCGCTTACTTTTAGGGGGTGGTTTATTGTATGGAGTATAAGGTACATAGAGGGCTCTGGAAAATAAGCAAACCAACCCTAGTTATAAACAGTAACTTATGTTAGAGATCTCTACCACCAGCCTCTCTTATCCAGGTTAATATATTCTTGTTTTACACCCTTTCTTCTCCAGATTCAGGTAACATTTGATATATTTCATAATATATATGACAGCATTTCTTAGTTGATGTTTCCTTCAGACAAGGTTGAGCCTGGGACTTTTGCTGTAGAAAAATATTGAGTAGAAAGAAAAACTTTTGTTTTTATAGGAATAAGTTCAAGTTTTGGTTTTATTACATGCTAGTTGTGTCACATTTATCTCTGAATCTTAGTTTCCTCATCTGAACAACTTGGGGGTAAACACAAGGGTGGTAATATCCTCCTTACAGAGCTGTCATGAGGATCAAAGGCATTAAGGAAAAGTAAGCACCCAAGACTATGCTGAACTTATTTTATATTTCTTTGTCTTTTTTTCACTCTATAACTGAAGTTGGAGACAAGCCAGAGATGTGTGTAGAGCTTGATAAAACAAATATATGACATTCTTTGAGAGATTCTTTTAAACACTCTTTAAAGAGATGCCTTTATAATTTTACACGTAAGAGTAAAAGTTCTGCCACTTAGAACGCAAGTAATGAATCATGGAACTTTACGTCAAAAACTAGGGATGTACTGTATGGTGACTAACATAATATAATAAAAAAATATTATTAAAGAAAAAGAAAAAGAACTATAGGTTAGCAATGAGCAAAAGGTACCTGGCATGGCTGTGTGTCAAATTTTGTGTAAGTCAGCACAGGGAATATAGTAATGGAATATCTTCCTTCAAGTGCTTGAAGTCCACCTGGGGACCCAGACTATGTCCCCATAATTCTTCTTTTTTATCATTTCAAGTTACATGAAATGTTTACTGGGAAACAAAGGATCTCCTCTGGCTAATGCTGAATGATGTTGATGTTTTTATGAAATATGGAGATGATATTGTTTGCTAGATTTGGGTGGGGAGTAGACTGGGAAACTGGGATTTGAGGATCCTCAGTGGTGCTAAGTGTTTGTAATGCATTTAAATCTATTCCAGAGTACCTTGCGGTAGACTATATTATTGTCTCGTAAGTATTTATTCATTCCTTAAGCTTTATTTTCCTGTGATTAGAATACCTTTCTGTGTGGTGTTTTCTGACACCAAATATGTCATTTCAGGTCTCCAATTCTTCAACACTGAGTGGGTGTCCAACAATTCAATTCAATTCTGACAATAACTACCCATAATTAGTGCTGACCCCGCAGAGCTCAGTCTCTTAAAACTGTCTCCATTTCAGATATCCATAGCAAATGGGGTCCCCAGGCTACCCACACTCCTGGCTGCTAACTACCAATTCAGGGGTTCAAACACCCCCACCCCAAGTTTCAATAATTTGCTAAAATGATTCATAGACCCAAAAAAGTGCTTCAGTTATGTTACTGGTTTATTATAAGGATAAAATTCAGGAACAGACAACTGGAAGAGATACCTAGGTCAAGGTGGGAGTGGGGAGCCACAGAACTTGGTGCCTTATAGCACATCAATGTAATCATCAACCCAGAAGCTTTATAAACCCCATCACAGGAGCTTTTGTGGAGGTTTCATCATATAGGCACAAATGACCAAATTATTAGACATTGGTGATTGAACTCAATTGTCAGTCCCTCTTCCTGCAGGGGGATAGGACTTAAAGTTCTACCCTGTATTCTCTGTTGGTTTTTCATTATACCCTGTTGGTTTTTCATGTGACCATGACCCATCTTGAAACTACCTAGAACTCCCCTCCTCATGGGTCCTCTTCATTAGCATACAAAAGACAGTAAATTCTGAGAGTTTAAGAGCTCTATACCAGGAACCAGTAACAAAGACCAAATATTTATTTATTTATTGTCATACCATATTTTCCATGGCCCATTGACATTGGGCTTGGTCATGTGACTTGCTTGGAACAATGAAATGTGGGTAGAAGTGACCTAATGCCTGCTCCAAATGAAGCATTTAAGAGGAAATCTACATTTCTGCTCATCCTCTTGAACTTCTTTCCTCTGTCACCAGAACAGCACACCCCAGAGAGTGGTTGCTCCCTGAGTGCTCCTTGAGGTTCCCAGAATATGACTTGCAGAGCAGACTTGAAGCCAAATAGCAGCCTGGAGCCAAGCCCAGCTGAGCCCAGTAGAGCCACACCCAATTCACAGACCTGTGAGTAAGCAATAGATGTTTGTATCATTCACCACTGAGATCCTGAGTTTGCTGGTCCCACAGCAAAAGCTGGCAAATACATACATTGACATGTGTTACTTCATTTTTATCCTTTGCTTACTGCTGGATTTGGGGCACAATTGTACAACTTGTTGGAAATAAACCATTTTTCACTAAGTTCAGAATTAATATCCATTTAGGTTTTCTTTGCATCTTGGGTTTTAAGCAGAACTTTAAAAGTCTTCATTGTAATTTGCTCCTATAGATTGAGGCCCTCTTAAATCCACAAAGACCTGGAAATTAAGGGAATAAATAAGTCGTATACCTGTGGGGCAAAGTCCAATGCAGACTTTGCAAAATCCAATATGTCTGAAAAATATGTTCCTTGGGCAGCTCAGTCCAAATGCCACTGGCTTCCTCCATCCCTGGTTGATAGTACATTACGTTCAAGACTTATCAAAAATGCAGCCAGCCTGCAATTCAAACCTGCTCGCTCGGAGGCCAGATTCCCAGTGGGAGATGCCTCACAGAACTTAGTCATCTCTTGACTAACAATGGCTGGTCAGGGACGACAGCTCTAAAAAGGAAAATCAGATGGACGGTGACATGCATGCTGAAGAAATGTATATGTGAAAGATACAAGAAGACAGTAGAGGGGAAAAAAAGAAAAAAAAAATCCTGAATAAAAAACAACTGAGTTTGCCCTGTAGAAATTCAACTTGGCGTACGTGCGGTGTGCAGTAAAATACTTCAAAGCCCAGGGAATCAAAGCAAAGCAGATGTTAGCTTACAGTAAGAGGCGAGCATACGGCTCTACGGCTGTCTCGGTGCTGGGGCAGGTGCTGACTCGGACTACGGAAGGGGAAAAATAAACTAGAGCTGCTTCTCAAAGCCTTCCTTGGAGTTGCCTGTTTAGGCTTTTGTTGTTTTGCTTTCCCCTTGTTTTTTGGTGTTTTTCTGGCAACCAGGCCACTGCAAATCAGGGCTTGAAAGAAAACCTGACTCTGTCATGTGTATAGGACAATGAGCGCAGCAAAGCCTGTCTCTTTGATTCGTGCTCTCTTTGCCAGTGATCTTTTTCTTCCCCACAACCATAAGAAAAAAAGATCTTACAAAATCAAGAACATGAAATAAATTTCCCTCCTGAATTCTGAATTACGGTTTTTATTAACTCATTTGCAGATCTCTGGGTCTGGGCCTGTGAGTTGTGGGACTGGTTGTTTGGTCTCAAAGGTAAATGCAAAACTATTGACAAACTCAGGAGACTTTTGTCCATAAATACCCCAGTTTTAATATACTCAACCTTATAGTCTTTTCTTTGAAACTCATTTTATTGTTTAATGTAATAGAACATTTTAGTTTGTCTTATATCTAATAATCTCTATGGGTGTTGGGCAAAATTGATTTTCAACCGGTTTTAACCTGAGCCATCCCTATTAATTTTGGAGTTTGAGTCACTGAAATAATTGCTGGAGCTTGGTAGTTTTAGATGGATTGATTTTCATGATCTGTAACATATCTGGTTCAAAGTAAATGGCCACAGTTGGGATGGAGAGACATCCATTTCTACTGTTGTAAATTTTGAAAAATATGCTTTAAGAACGTAAAGTGTTCTTATCATTGACATTGCATCTATGTATTAAGGAAAAAATCTTTAATTATTAGGGATAAATGAAAGGAGCATTCTTCCTAAAGGTGAAGATATTCCACGTAGAGAGTTCATCATTATAACACCGGGCTCCTGTTTGTACTTTAGTTCCAAGTTCCTCCCTCTGGAAAATGGGATTCAGTGAAAGCAGGGTCCAGGGGAGTTTGGATCCTGTTTAAAACACGCTATTCTTCAAACGTTACCTCCCCGTGGACAACCCGGGAGAGCCTGCATTCTGTAAAACAAGCCCTCCGTATACACACATGCACTCATCTTTGAGGTTCATTCCCCGGATGATCCCAATTTGAACTCACACATAGGGGCAAACAATGGCTAAGTGTTGGCTTGTCTGTTGAGGAGTAGAATATATAGGAGATTTTCATATGGTCTGACATTTCCCTAACTGGAGAGAAGGATGACGATGGAAAAGCAGCCTTCGTCTTGCTCCCATGCAGCCAGAAGAGAAGAAATGAAAAGAAAATGAAAGCTTTCCCTGGGCACTACCAGACTCTGCTTCCAGCTTCTTCCTCTGGTAGCAAGCACAGATCATTAACATTGGTAATGTCCTTACTAAATCTGCTTGGAGAAAGTGACAAGTCTAATTTGTTACTGACAGACCGACGGCTGGGAGTATGTTTAAAATGCATTGCTCTTACTCCTGGACCCCTTGAATTGCTGTGTGGTTTCTGTCAGGTAGGCTTGGTATTTGGTTAAAGACTATCTGTGATTTCATCAATCTCCCCAGCAGCCTCCCAGAGGAAAGGCCTGCCGCTTCGGTTCCCGACTCCTTTTGTCAGCCGCAGGAACAGCCTCTGCGGCGAGCCCGAAGGTGCTGTGATTCGAAATTCAGAACCTGGGGAGGGATTCCTTAAGCAAGTAATTACCATTAATAATCAATAGCTCTCAGGCTGACAAATAATAGTGACAGATCAGGATAAGATTAAATGTGTTCTTTGAGACATAGGGATGTGGCAATGATATGGGCCTTCATTAACATATTCAGGGCCCCATTTTGATACGCTGTAGACTGATTTTAAATTAAACTAAGTGGAGTTTAAAAACATGATGCAAATGGGGTCTGTGAGGCATGGAGATGAGTTAGCCTCATGAAGGAAAAGTTTAAATCATGGCATATGACCTAAAATTATAATACAGTGGATTTTATGTGGAAGAGGGTGAGAGTCTGATCCCAGTGCCAACTAAATTCAGGGGAACCATTATGAATTTTAAATGCCATATGAAATATTTAAACTATATGTTAGGAAGATTTCCTCCATAACGCAGGTATTTAGCTTGGGCAAGAAGTCATGAGTGGAAATGGATCAAGAGTGAACCAGCTATTTACCCCTATACTATTGGCCTCACTTCTAGATAGAATTAAGAATACTGAGTCTTTGAAAAACATTCATAGGATTCTGAAATTTTCCACCTGAAAGTAAGTTCCAAAAACGTCAAAAGAACAACTATCTGCAATGGTAGATGTGGGCCACAATTTAAAGCAAAAGTCATGTTCTTAGATTTTACATCTATTTTCCTTTTCGTTAATGTCAGTGGTTTTCTAATTTAGTTTTTAGAAGCTTATTCTTTACTGATTAGTAAATCCCCCTTTATTCTGATCCAAAAATATATGCACTATGGGAATGGAATATAAACCAATAATGTACATGCTAGGCATTGTACATGCATTATCTCATTTAATCCTCTAAACCTATGAGATATTTACATCATTGTTTCAATTTTCAATAAGGAAACTGAAGTTCTAAATATCACGTAGATTTGGAATTTCAAGAATTTGAAAAGAAAACAAGTAGAAGACAGTGTAGGGAAATTAGATCCCCATAAAAGCAAAGTCCAGTGAAGGACCATTTTAGTTGGCCCCTATTTGGAAACAGATACAACGAGATATTCATTTATCCATTCTAAATATCAAGGGCACAGAAATGTTTAAAATCAAATAAGGAACAGTCCCTATCTTTGAGACCTGAGTGTTATAGAAACAGCTTGGGGAGAACATGTTCCCAAAGGGGATAACTGCTGAGCTCGGTTAGGATTATAGATGAAAGCATTTCAAGGCAATTCCATGGGAGAAACTAGACAAATCGGAGGAATCAGCTTAGCATAGAGGGATAGCATGTCAAGGAGGCAAATGTTTGTGCAATGGTAAGAAGCACCGCGTAGCTGGAATATAGATGGTGTCAGTTTGGTGAAGGGGAATGGTGAGGAAGTTAAGGGAGTGAGGGTCTACATGGTAGGAAATGAAGCCTGAAGTTAAGTTGGATCTTAGTGCTCAAGGAACTAGTATGTTATGGCATTAGGAGAAACTCCAGGATTGTGGACTTTTAGCAATACAATCTTCACTTTCACCTTTGAGACTGTGTGATCAAAACCCCCAGGTACTGTTTCCTTTCATCTTTAAAGGAGTCTAGAAACTTTGGCTTTTGTTGAGTGCAGAGGCCCACTGGTGGTGCAAGACTAAAGGATTGGTTTATCTACTTACCACCCTAGAGAAATCTCTTCTGGGCTTCACTACTCAGATCTGTATGCTTCTCTTACAGCCTTTTCTTGTCAGTTCTCCCCTGATGTCTGGAAGCATTATACATATTGCCACAAAGGCCTCCACTAGCCAAGGCTGTGTCTGTGTAAACTGGAAAATGCTGGACTTCCTTCCCCCGCCCCCGTCCCCACTGCTGACAGCTCTGCTGATACCTAGCTTGGGAGACAGATGCTTTTGTTCAAAGAATGGTCCTTCCTCCAGGTAGACACAATCACTTTCAGAGCACAGGGCTACTGTATTTGCCTTGCTGCTCTTTTTGCTCAGCACATTGTTTTACACATCAAAATTGTTGCATAAACAACTATAACTTTGTAATTCTGATGACCAATTTGCAGATAAACAGCACAATGGGATGGATCACACTGCCTCAGAATATAGAAAGCTTCTGCCACTGGGAGTTCTAGAAAAAAGCTGAATCAGCATCAACTATTAGTAATATTACAGGGAAGATTTCTGCAATGGGGAGCACACTGGAATAGATGGCCTCTCAGGTTCTTCCTGACCCAGAAATTCTGCTCCTGCCTTATGACTTCCCAGAGCACTGTGGCAGACCAGTGGCCTGTTACCACTGACTGAAGGCCTGTGAGTATGTGCAGTTGGGTGTGAACAGCTTTTGGAGCAGATGGAAAGGACAGATTTCTTAATGGTAATTGGCCCCTTGGATATCAGTGCTCACTTTCTACCTCATTTTTTGAAGGTCAGTGTGTTGGTATAAGAAAAAAAAAAGGATTTTTTCAGATATGAATCATTTTGTAGCTTCATAAATCGACTGTAAGTTGAGCATCTTCAATCCCTACCTATTCTCCACATACCAAACGTGCAGAGGCAGGAAATTCAGAGGTTTGGATAAGGTCCTGGCTTTGCCGTTAACTACTTGTGTGATCCTAAGTGAGCCACACTGCTTTTCTGGATCTCAAATTGCACATCTATAAAATGAGGATATTTGAGGACATTGCCTCAGATTTCCTATCACTGTTCCCACCACATTGTGAGGATAGCATGAGACCCCTCCTCATTTGCCAAAGGTCTTATCCTACAGAACACTGGACTCCAAGGCCACTCATAAATCCCCCTTCATCCTTTTCTGCTAGGAAAGGTAGCATGCTGGGGCTCTGACCATTTAGCTCTTTTTCCCAGCAAGTGACAGATTCAGCAGCAAAAAGAAGCCCTACCTTAAAAGATTATTTAAATTGTTATGGCTTTGCTCTGATTTAAAACTAAAACTAAAGCTAAAAATCAGTTTTAGCCCTCTGGAGGTTTGGATAGAAACTCATTCAAATCATTTGCTTCTAGGACTGTTACCCATTGGCTTTCACACATTGCCCTGTATAATAACACAACGAGGTGTTTCCCACTCTGTGCACTTTTACTGCAGAGAACTCCCATCAGTCATGTTGCTACATGCTTAATATTGCCTCCATCACAAACGCATCTTTTTTTAGCACATTCTGCATGCTCAGTATTCTGCTACAGATTGTACACATCACTCCAGTTTTGGTTGCGTCAATTGCTGTTTATTTTGGAGAATAAGTACAAATGTAGGTACGCTATGTGGAGAGTGTATTTATATTCACAGGGCAAATTTGTGTGACTGTGCATACTAATTGCAGCATTATTCAAGTGGTTCTTGTAGAGATGGGGACCTAAACTGTATACAAGTCATTTAAAGTTCATTTGAGTGGAAAGTATTTGGATAAACCAAAAGCAGCATTCCAGTAAATGCAACATTGATTCTTAAATTTTTCTAGTATTTATTTACTTTACTTTCTGAGCTTTGTAGCTCTCAACATGAAAACTGTACTGTAAATTGCTAAGCAAGAAGAATTGAACAAAAGACACATTCAATTTGTATGGACAAGAGTCAAGTGTTAGACTCTCAACCTTGACCTTTTATGAGTCATATGATAAGGGCAAGAGGTCACTCCTATCCAGAAGGAAGCAAGGAGTCTGTATTGGAGTACAAGAGCATGAACTGCTCTAATGTCTAAACCAAATGCTTTGTCTCTTTTTTCTAATTTTTGCTCTTAAGTAATTCCTGGATGTCTAAATCTCATTCGAAATTTACTGCTTTAATTGGGTGTCAAATTTTTTGTGGAAAGCAGGAAACAGGAAGCAGGGCAGAGTGTTGTTTGGGTGAAAGGGTAGAGCTCAGATAATGACTATATGCCAAATCAGATGGGATTTGGGGCAAATCACTGAGCTTTAATTTCCTCACTAGCAGAGCTGATAGAAGATACTTGGGAAAATGGGGCTAATATCTGCCATAAGTTCTTCCCAGTGGTGTCTTTAGGGTAAATGAGCTTCTGTTGTGAAGAGACATTGTAGAGCAGTTGTTTGTTTGTTATTATAATAATTTTTTATTATGTTATGTTAGTCACCATACAGTATATCCTTAGTTTTTTTTATAATTTTTGTTATATTAGTCACCAAACAGTACATCCCCAGTTTTTGATGCAGTGTTCCATGAGTCATTATTTGCCTATAACACCTAGTGCACCATGCAATATGTGCCCTCTGTAATACCCATCACTGGCCTCTCCCAGTCCCCCACTCCCCTCCCCTCTGAAGCCCTCAGTTTGTTTCCTAGAGTCCATAGTTTCTCATGGTTCATTCCCCCTTCTGTTTACCCCCCCTTCATTCTTCCCTTCCTTCTCCTACCGATCTTCCTGCTATTTCATGTTCCATAAATGAGTGAAACCATATGATAATTGTCTTTCTCTGCTTGACTTATTTCACTTAGCATAATCTCCTCCAGTCCCGTCCATGTTGCTGCAAATGTTGGGTAATCGTTCTTTCTGATGGCTGAGTAATATTCCATTGTATATATGGACCACATCTTCTTATTTGAATGAGCTTCTGTTGTGAAGAGACACTGTAGAGCAGTTGTTGAAAGCAAGTCCTTTGGTAGGAGTGGGAGAGAGGCTACAATCCCAGAGGGGCTGGGAGATTGGCAGTTTACCAGTACTGGGACTCAGTTACCGACCTTGAGACCAAGGAGGGCAAAGAGGCTAATTGGATGGGTTTTTTCACTCTTAACCTAGAGTTCTTTAAATTCTCTCTGATGGGGAGAGGATATGTCCTAGTGTCTACAAGGAACTGAAGCCTCCTGATGGGATCAGGCCAAGGATTGAGCTGCCATTCTATGGCTTTAATCCTTGACAAGCCACCCTTGCAATCCTTGTTGGATTGGTTCCCATAAACTAAATACTTAGAGACACATCAATAAGTAAGAATTTAAGGGAGTTTGAAAAATACATGTACAATCCACGATGAAATAAAAAATGGTTCAAGACCAGAGCCAATGAATATTCTGAATCATGCCTTTTCTCAATGCCTTAAACTTAATGCCTTTTGAAGATTAGTTCTATTCAAGAGTAGTTAAAATACTAGCTGTGTTCAAGCTTCATACAATAAATAATGTCTAATTTCTAATTGCATTGTAAATATAAAACAATTTGGACTGAAACAGTTAGAAAGAGTAGCACCGAGAATCTTATGTTGTGCCCCTTCTTCCGAGATATGTAACTAAAAATTATAAAATAAAAATACCAAGATGTAAAGTAAAAGTAAGGAAGTCCGTTAAGATGGAATTCCCCCCCCCCCCAAAGACGGCTGATTTAATGCTTTTCTGGAGAGATGTCATATTAAATGTAGAACTCTTTCAAACATCTTTTTGATGATGCTGCCTTGCAGAGTGCCCTAAGCATGTGCTTTTTCTGCCTGTTGGGAAACTCAGAATTGACTGAACACAGCACAGGATGTCTCCGGGGCAGCAGCATCTCTCTTGTACTCTAGACTGGGGAAAACAATGAAGGCTCAGATGCAACAAACACTTGGAGCAAAAGAACAGAGGTAGGACTCCTACAGCAGAAAGGGTTAGTCACGGACAAACGTCGTTGCCATTACACCTCTGAGTAAGAAAACCTCCAAAGAGCTTCTCTGGAGTTCTGTGGCTGCACCATCACTCAGCAGTGTTTCGTAGGTAATGATACGATTAGTAGCTTTTCCTTCTGTAAGGATGGTGGAAATGAAAGGAGAACAGATATATTTCTGCCCAGCTATTAAGCGTAATGAATCAGTAGCAATTTTAAAAGGAACAAAATTGATAATATACTTCTAACCCTTCATGGAAACAGATACAAAGCTTAAAATCTGGCAGCCTGGTCTTTTTGTCTCCCTTCTCATTTTTGGCTGTGGCAATATGTTGGATGCTGGATAAGACCTCCAAGCATCTGGTCCAGGGTGGAGGAGCCATACATCATCACTTTCACATATTTTCCTTGAACTCAGTTCTTTGGTCTCAAGATCAAAAGCCAGAAGGGTTTGTTGATGCTGGGATTCTTGGAGGTGTCGCTGGAGAGCTGTGGGGATAAGATTGCCCCTGAGGCATGAAAAAGGGATGGGTCTGAAGAATGGAGACCAAATTATAAAAATAAAATAGGCCCATTTTATGGTTTGTTTATTTGTTTCTTGTGTATTGAGTTTGAGAAGTTCTTTGTAGATGTTGGATACCAGTCTATTATCGGTAGTGTCATTTGCAAATATCTTCTCCCATTCCGTGGGCTGCCTCTTAGTTTTTTTGACTGTTTCCTTGGCTGTGCAGAAGCTTTTTATCTTGATGAAGTCCCACAAGTTCATTTTATCTTTTGTTTCTCTTGCCTTTGGAGATGTGTCATGAAAAAGGTTGCTGTGGCCGATGTCGTAGAGGTTGCTGCCTATGTTCTCCTCTAGGATTTTGATGGATTCCTGTCTCACATCGAGGTCTTTCATCCATTTGGAGTTTATCTTTGTGTATGGTGTGAGAGAGTGGTCAAGTTTCATTCTTTTGCATGTAGCTGTCCAATTTTCCCAGCACCATTTATTGAAGAGACTGTCTTTTTTCCACCGGATGTTTTTTCCTGCTTTATCAAAGATTAGTTGCCCAAAGAGCCGAAGGTCCATTTCTGGGTTCTCTATTCTGTTCCATTGGTCTCTGTGTCTGTTTTTGTGCCAGTACCATGCTGTCTTTGTGATCACAGCTTTGTAGTACAGCTCGAAATCCGGCATTGTGATGCCCCCAGCTTTGTTTTTCCTTTTCAACAGTTCCTTGGAGATTCGGGGCCTTTTCTGGTTCCATACAAATTTAAGGACTATTTGTTCCAGTTCTTTGAAAAATGTCCTCGGTATTTTGATCGGGATAGCATTGAAAGTGTAGATTGCTCTGGGTAGTATGGACATTTTAACTATGTTAATTCTTCCAATCCANCTGGAAAGGATGTGGAGAAAGGGGATCCCTTCTACATTGTTGGTGGGATTGCAAGTTGGTACAGCCACTCTGGAAAACAGTGTGGAGGTCCCTTAAAAAGTTAAAAATTGAGCTACCCTATGACCCAGCCATTGCCCTACTGGGTATTTACCTTAAAGATACAGACGTAGTGAAGAGAAGGGCCATATGCACCCCAATGTTCATAGCAGCATTGTCCACAATAGCTAAATCGTGGAAGGAGCCGAGATGCCCTTCAACAGATGACTGGATTAAGAAGCTGTGGTCCATATATACAATGGAATATTACTCAGCTATCAGAAAGAACGAATTCTCAACATTTGCTGCAACATGGACGGCACTGGAGGAGATAATGCTAAGTGAAATAAGTCAAGCAGAGAAAGACAATTATCATATGATTTCTCTCATCTATGGAACATAAGAACTAGGAAGATCGGTAGGGGAAGAAAGGGATAAAGAAAGGGGGGGTAATCAGAAGGGGGAATGAAGCATGAGAGACTATGGACTCTGAGAAACAAACTGAGGGCTTCAGAGGGGAGGGGGGTGGGGGAATGGGATAGGCTGGTGATGGGTAGTAAGGAGGGCACATATTGCATGGTGCACTGGGTGTTATACGCAACTAATGAATCATGGAACTTTACATCAAAAACCAGGGATGTACTGTATAGTGACTAACATAATAAAAAATATTATTATAAAAAATATTAAAAAATAAAATAGGAAGGCATAGAAAAATAGTAGATGAATAATCAAAGAAAGAAAAAAAAGAGAGAACCAGTTATGGGCTGATTTGTGTCCTGCTAATTTCATACATTGAAATCCTAGCCCCTAGTGCATCAGAAATGTGACCGTATTTGTAGACCGGGCCTTTAAAGTGGTGATTAAGATAAAATGAGGTCACATGGATAAGTCCTGGTCCAGTGTAACTCGTGTCCTCATAAGAATAGAAGATTAGGACACAGACACACAGAAGGAACAGCATGTGAAGATAAAGAGAGAAGACAGGCCTCCAAAGAAACCAACCTTGCTGACATCTTATCTCAAATTTCTAGCCTCCAGAGCCGTGAGAAAATAAATTTCTGTTATTCAAGCCATCCAATCAGTCAGAACCAAAAAATAAATTCAATAAAATCCTCCAAGGATACATAGGAAGAATAGAGAAAAGTAGCAGATAGCTAGAAATCCACAAGGACATAAGATGTAAATAAATGAGTAACAACATGCAAATAAGAAAGGAAGGGGGGAAATGGGGAGGGGGAAAATCGAAGGATATGGTGGCATTTCTGGCTGAATTTGTGTGGAAAGGAGAGAATGAGGCCTAGAAGACTAATAGGAATGGAATGAAGGAAGACAATAGGAGAAAGGAAACATTAGTTGTTGTGTGTGCGTGATTAAGGTAAAATGTGAATGTTCAGTTGAACTTCCTTACCTTTGGAAATACTCACCCCAGGGAGAGCCTTGCAGTTCTTTCCAGGAAGCTTCAATTATTTGGGAAAATAAATATGTGAGTGAAATAATCTTGATTGTATGTAAGAAACAATTTCAAATGAAGAATAACAGTGGGGAAAATGCCACCAGATTATTATTTCTCCAAGAACAGATTTATCCACAGGTTGAGCAGGTAATTAAGATTCTGTTAATGATGATGTTAATCTGGCTCATTTTCTGCTCGTACTAGCACTCTCCAAAACAGAAGTGTTGCTGATGGTTTGCCCAATAATATGTCACAGCAACTGTGGAAGAACGTCTGATATGTGAGGCTTGAAGTCAAGTACTGAGAAGGGGAAAAATGTGTTCCAGATTTTTTGCAGATGTTCTCAGATCAAATTATGGTGTTGAAAAATTGTATAGTATGTTCAATGGAGCATCCAAGATGAAAAGACAATTCAGTGGCTTTGTAATCTAGATAAAAAAAGAATCTTGGAGCTGTGCTTATGTAGGGTGTAATTCACAAATTCAGAACTGTCAATGGCAGAGGTAATGACAAGGAAGCTAAAACATTTGACTTTTTAAATCATTTTCACATAAATTTCCCATAAAAACTTTTATACAAATGCCCAGATAACAGATCTTCCCGATTCCTTATTTTCCATATCTATGGACCAAGTGTTCTATTTGTCTAGATTTTTAAATCAACCAGTATATGTTCTGTACACATGACCTGCTTGAAACATTGGATAGAAGAAAGAAAATACCACAGAAATCATAGAAAGAATCATAGAATTTCAGAGTATGGAACAAAACCAAGCATCGTTTAGTTTACATTCTTTAATTTTCATCCCCATGAAACTGAGGTTCCAAGAATCTAAGTGATTTGGACAAGGTCACCCTGCTGGAGACTGTGATAGATCAAGACTAGCACACACAAATTACTGCAACTTTTGAGGTTCCTGGACTTTTGAGACCTTTGAAAAAACATGCTGGACATTCCAAACATTTTTATGATTGTTTGGGGAAAAAAAATAAACCTCTTAGTAGACTGTATCCCTGATAAGAACTCTATTTTTATAAATCTGGGACATTATAGGATATACCAAAAGTGTTTCAAACTTATATTTTGGGGATATAATTCTCTCATTCATTCAGCAAATACTTAATGAGCCCCTGCTATGGGCCAGACACTGTTGTTGGCACAGGGGATAGAGCAGAGAGCAAAGCAGTCAAAAAACTCTCTGCCTTTCTGGAATTTGCATGTTAGTGTGGGGAGACACTAAAAACAAGAAACATGTATAGAAGGTCAATGTAATAGTGCTATTGAAAAATAGCATTTAAGAACGAGATAGGGAGTGCAGTGGTAGGTTAAAATGAGCTGATCAGAGTAAGCCTCACAGATAAGGTGATGTTTGCACAAAGCTCTGAAAGAGAAAAGGGAGTGAGTTGTGCAGACCTGGGGGAGGAGCATTCCAGAAAGGAGGAGCAAGTTCTGTGAGGCTGTTGAGTTATTCCCGGTTTCTCGTCATTTTGGAGGCTGAACAACCAAGATGGCTTGCCAGTATTTATTAAATGAAAGGAGTAATCAGGGTAAGTGCCACTTAACCTCTTCACTATCTAAGTTCTTGGACTTCCCAACTGTCTTGGCATATACAAACTGGCCTGGGAAAGTGGGCACATGTAATGAGCTGGCTGTGTGAAGATGGTGAAAGAGAACCTTTGTTAAATTCGGTCAAGAGCTAATCGTTTTCTTCCGTGTCAGCTTTTATCTGTGGACACAGTATGAGTGTTTGGATTGAGGAGTCTAAATTGGAATACTACTTTCTGATAAAAATATGATGGATTTATGCAGTGTGTCACAGCCAGAAGCAAACCCTTCCGAGGAAATGAACAATGTAGCATTTCCAGGTCACAGGAGACTCTGAATTCCACCCTCTGAAGATGATACTTTAGGCATGTTTCCTATAAATGCAAATTTTACCAAAGAGTAGCATGTCAGCAGGGTTTGGAATGACTCTTTTCCTTAAAAAGCAAACCTAAGAATTGGCCTTTCCCAAACATTCAGTTATTCTGCTATGCCAACCTTTACAACAATTTGATACATGAAAAATTGAAACTCCAGTGCAGGCACACTTGAAAAAGAAAAAAAAAAAAAAGAGCCTCTGCTTGCTTTTTTTTTTTTTAAGGATTTTATTTATTTACTTCAGAGAGGGAGAGAAAGACAAGCATGAGTGGGGGGAGGGGCAGATGGAGAAGCAGACTCCCTGCTGAGCAGAGACCCTGATGTGGGGCTCAATCCCAGGACCCTGGGATCATGACCTGAGCTGAAGACAGACACTTAACCGACTGAGCCACCCAGGCACCCTGAGTCTGCTTTTTATCCATACATTTACTTCTTGGTTTCTGTACATTAAAATACATTGAAGTACATATTGGCATATATCCAATTTACATGTCATTAATTAAATACTCAGCTGTTGAAAATAGTGAAGTCTTCACTATTGAAGATGGTGCACACAAATCTATTAAAGTTATCAGGTACCTCTCACAGGTTCAATACGGAACGGGAACAGGTTAGGGATGAGGACAGCTGGAAGAGCAGGGGGAGAAGCAGCAGTAGCTGATGGTCCCTGGAAATGTTTTGAGCACTTGAACTATGAGAAAACAGCGATTTGAACAAACACCCTACTTTTGAATAGGCCTGGAAGTAGTTCCCACAATGAGACCAACACCAAAAAATGTTTTTCCTTCCGGTTACAGTACAGTGACTCAGCTTTTAAACATGTTCTCTATTTGCTTAAGAAAGAACTTCCGTTTCAGATCCAGAGGTGTCCTGTGTGGAGACACGAAGGGTGGGCAAGCTCCGGCCTCAGACATAGGGATTCAAATCTGAACTCTCGTACATACTTACTTGCTGTGGGCTTTGACCTCTTTGCCCACTTCTTCTCAGTTTCCCCTTAGGATTGCACTAAATTTAAATGACATAACACACATAAAGTGCTTAGAACAGTGCTGGGGGGTGTTGGCTGGCTCAGTTGTTAAGCATCTGCTTTCGGCTCCGGGCATGATCCCAGGGTTCTGGGATCGAGCCCTGCAGTGGGCTCCCTTCTCTGCTGGGAGCCTGCTTCTTCCTCTCCCACTCCCCTTGCTTGTGTTCCCTCTCTCACTGGCTGTCTCTCTCTCTGTCAAATAAATGGATAAAATCTTAAAAAAAAAAAAAGAGGAAGAACACTGGGACAGTGGAAAGGCTCAAATATATTAGGTACCACTGTTACGTTTCAGTGGCTTCTGGAATAAAAGTTGGGAATTATAAATAGACGACCAGACTCATTGCTTCAGATTCATTCTGCTGTGACATGAAGACCTTGGGCTTTGTAGTTAGACCTGGGTTCCATCCACCCCACCCCTGCCCCACCTTACTAGATCTTGTGACAAAGTAAATTCTTTATCTTCTTCCGGTTCCTGTTTCCTCATGTGTAAAGTGAAGGTACCGGTGCCTTCTTGTCAAGGATGTGACAAAGTGACAAGGGTTAAATGCTGATAACGCTCAGTAGAAATGGCATTCCTCATATTTACCTTATGGATATATAATGTTATATTAGATTTGTCTTATTATGCATCCACTTAACAAAAGTTTATTGAATGCTTACCATGTGCCAAACACTGAGTAATGTATTAAGTGATGAGTATATTTACAAATGTGTTTTTATCAAAAGTGGGAGAAAGAGAAGGGAGAAGAGAAAGTGCATAGAGATATTATTCAATTATTTGGTTATTGTAGACAATGTTTACTGAGAATTGTTTTTTTTTCTGTCTTGCTTCAAGATAAGAAAGGAAATTAGGCGAAACTCTGAGAGGAGTTACTCCCAGTGTTCATATTCTGTGGCTTTATTTTGCTCCTGATTATTAATGGTGGAAGGTGAATTAAGCTTCTCTTCAAATGAGTACATAGGCTAGATAGCAGGGAAGACTTCTCATCAGAAAAATTTATCAAGCCATTGCATCATTGTTTGTGGGAGCCATTAGAAACCTCATCTGTGGAGTCCTTTAAAGAGAAAAATGGAAAGGGTGATGGTGCATTATTGTAAATAACTTAGACTCTGACTCTGTCCAACTCTTTGCTCTGTAAAGAGCCTAGTGCATTTTGGGACTTAATAAATGTTGAATTATAAGTAGCATTCTCATATAGCCTCTGGGGATGGACTCTCAGTCCTAATAAGACTTTTCCAACTCTAATTTTCATGATTTGCTGCTGTATAGGTAATACTCATGAATTCAGCAAGATCTATAAATGCAAAGTATTTTGTAGTCTCAATATGTCAAAGATAAGATTTCATTGAAAGTAGCATTATAATGAACACTATTGAGTACCTCTAAAATGTGGATCTAAGGACAATCTATAGAATTTCATATAGGGTGAGCTTCATATGAAGTGCTAACCCAGGTTAATTTTAAGGTGAGATTGATTGGGAAATAAGATTAAATAGAAACGAGAAGGAAGAACATTATCCTCCAAAATGAAAGCTGCTGGAGGATTTATGGTGGAACAAAAGCAGGAAGGACTAGAACTAGTGAATTAGGTAAAAGTTCAGTATATATCAAACCAGTCATTTTGGTACTAATACGTTTCTGAAAGAATCCTGCTTTAGACAGTCTATGAAAGAGCGTAATGTGTATATATGGCTGCTGAAATGTGAGTACATGGGGGGGGTGAGGAGTCAGAGAAACGGAAGTACAGGTGAGGTTAATGCATCTTCGGATTAATGCAGTCGTAATGTAACTGATGCAAAGAGAGAGTAGGTCATAAATTGCTTCAAGGGAATCAGAGGGCAATAGGGGGCCTGGGCAGACTCTCCGAATAATAGTTTCAGAGCATCTGCTGTGCAATATGGTTAGAACCTTTTGAAGCCCCATTGTATAACTCACTTGTCACTTGGCTTGAGGAAGAGATGACAGATCTGCCAGGAACATTCAGGAAGACTTTTTTTTTTTTTTCAGGGAAGAGAACAAGCCAGATGTTCATGTTGTATTGATATTTTAACAAATGCATTGATTTAGCATTCTGAATTTATCTGGGATCTTAATATTTCATATATAATATGTTGAGGAAAGTTACTAACTTAGCACCTAGGAAGTGCTCTGAAGAGACAAGCTGAAACCTGGCAGATGAATTTACTTAGGTAGCACAAAGTCATTTTAAAGATTAAGAAATACCTTGTTTAGTTTCCTGTAATATGCTTCATTATCTTCTCTTAGAGTTGCCCTTCACCTCATGGAATTAATTCAGGAATTTGACCTTTTCAACTGTGCAGAAGAATAAGATTGCCAAGGCGCCACTCGTGACAAAAGCCAGGATTTGGAAAAGTACAGATTGTACCTTAGCTCCTCTCTTTCCACATATCCACCTGTCACACACACACAGCCACCTCCCGCCCCCGCCACACACACACACCATCATCTGCATGAGTCAGCCATTTGTGTTTAAAGTTACCCAGAGATCCCTGGATTGTTGCCTTAGCCCTCGCCTAAGCACTGTCTCTTCTAATCTCTCTACTTTCCAATCAGTTGGAGGGATTTGCTTAAAGTTACAATTGATTTGTTACTAATTTCCCTTAAAAAGTTGGTGTTTTCTCAATGCCTTTAGTCACCTTAGCATGGTGGTCGAGGTTTTTTACTGGCCTTTCAGCCTCATTATCCCCCACCACTCTCCATGAACTTGATGACTGTTTTCATGGGTATGTTTGCTGTTCCTGAACATCCCATGCTCTTCCTTGATTCTTGCCTTGTGATTGCTGCTTTCCCTACCCAGAATTTCCTAAAGTTCCCCTACCTCTCTTCTTTGTCAGGGTAAATCCTAGTCATCTGTCCTCCATTGCTTAGTTTAGTTGCCATCCCTTCTAGGAAGTCTCCATGGAAAGTAGGGTTCGTGGGTCCCTTTTATATGCAGCTCCAGTATTTTCTTCATTCCTACCTTTTGTGCTTACCAATTCAGTGTAGTGGCTCCTTATTGTTGGTGGTGGTTTTCTCTCAATGTTTTAAACTCATTGAATCAAGAAACATGGCTTACCCATTTCTGAATCCTCAGGACCCAGCATAGCCCATGCCTGTGTAAGGTATTTATTCATTGAGCTCCATCCCCGCTAAAGGCTTAGGGCTCATATTTGGGAGTCCCTGTTACTTTTTAAGTTTTTCTTTTCTAACATTTACTCTTCCATATCAGTCCCCGATGTCCAGTTAAAAATGCAACCTGGTTTCACATTATGTGGTGAATTCCAGAAATCTTTAAATCTTGCATATCTTATCAATAAAATGGGATAAGCACTCATATACAGAAAGGAAGAATGGCTGTGGAAACACATGAGTGGGAAATTTACCAAGGCCTGGGGAATTAGGAAACAATTCCTGCAGAAAGTAGGGTGTACATTGAGATTTTAAGACTGAGTCACGGTTAGTTAAGTAAAGATAGGAAAAGGCCATTCCAGGTAAAGGCTGGAGTAACACATCAAAAGGCCATAAAACAAGGAGAACGTATAAATTCAGATTTTGACAGATTACTGAGAGATGAGGCTTTAGAGTTAAACTGGAATAATCTTATACACTATCTTATAAGCTATGTTAAAGTGTTAGCGTTTACCAAAGGAAAGTGAGGAGCAATGAAAGGGTATTAAAGCATAGGTCTAATTAACTTTGTGTTTTAGAAAAATCAATTTGCCTGAAGTATGGTGATTGGATTGAAGAAGATATAACTGACTGTTGGGAGACGAACTAGGAGGCCATTGCTGCCATTCAGATGATAGATGAGAGTGGGCTAAACTAAGACCTGGAAGTGGGTGGGGAAGAAGGAAAGCAGAAAGCTATGAGAAATACTCAGGAATCAATCGGTGCCCCCATGGTTAATAAAACATGAAGGAGGAGGAAAGGGAGCTGACAGTTGAGGATTCTGGAGTCAAGAATGGTGCTCAGGTTTCTGACTTGGGCAACTATGCAGATGATGATAGTAGTAACCCTAAAAAATGTAGGGTTAGCTTATAGGGAAGATGATGAAATAGACTTTGGCCACTTTGAAATTGAGGTGTCTATGAGAATACAAATGAAGTTTTGTGGGCCTACAGCTCAAGGTTGGAAGAAACATTTTAGAGTCATAAGCACTTGGATGTAATTAAAATCATGACGGTGAATGAGTTCCCCCAAAGAAGACAGAATACTGATACAATAGAACCCAGGACAGAACTGATGGGATGGGATAAGAAGGAATCCTTAAGGAAGATGGATCAGAGGCATAAGGAACATAACATGGTCTACTTGGGACCATGAAGTCTAGTGGATCAGCATGGTTTCAAGAAGGAAGTGGCCATCAGTATCCAATGCTGCTATGAGATATCAAGTGATATAAGGACAAAAAATGCTTATTTCATTTAATTATAAAGAGGTCTTTGGTTTTAGTGGTGCAATGAAGATAGAAGTCAGGTGAGAGTGGATTAAGTTGTGAATGAGAGGGGGAGGAAGTGATGACAGTGAGAAATACCATGTTTTTGAGTTGTTGTGAAGAAAAGACAGAAAGCAGTTGTTTGTTTCCATAAATTTTCTAGTTCAGGGACCCCTCCAAGTTCTGACCACCTTCGTTCTTTCCTCTGAACATCATTTGCAATTTTGTAGCTATTTAAATCACTGATTTTCGAGAACCACAAATGCATCCAGTCTAGGGAGGGAGTGGTGGTTTCCACACAAAGCCCCAAAGGCACCACTTCAAATGTGTTCAAATGTCTTTTTAGTAATACAACTGTTTTCTTAAAAATCTCATGAATAATTCTAATATGTTAAAAATAGATTACCTCTGAGCTGTTTTGATTTAAGTAAGTATGGAAGGCCTGGAGCCCCAAACTCAGGCCCCTTACATGGTTTTCTTTTTTTTTTTTTAATTTTATTTTATTATATTGTGTTAATCACCATACAGTACATCCCCAGATTCCGATGTAAAGTTTGATGCTTCATTAGTTGCGTATAACACCCAGTGCACCATGCAATACGTGCCCTCCTTACTACCCATCACCAGTCTATCCCATTCCCCCACCCCCTCCCCTCTGAAGTCTTCAGTTTGTTTCTCATAGTCCATAGTCTCTCATGTTTCATTCCCCCTTCTGATTACCCCCCTTTTCTTTATCCCTTTCTTCCCCTACCGATCATCCTAGTTCTTATGTTCCATAGATGAGAGAAATCATATGATAATTGTCTTTCTCTGCTTGACTTATTTCACTTAGCATTATCTCCTCCAGTGCCGTCCATGTTGCAGCAAATGTTGAGAATTCGTTCTTTCTGATAGCTGAGTAATATTCCATTGTATATATGGACCACAGCTTCTTAATCCAGTCATCTGTTGAAGGGCATCTCGGCTCCTTCCATGATTTGGCTATTGTGGACAATGCAGCTATGAACATTGGGGTGCATATGGCCCTTCTCTTTACTACGTCTGTATCTTTGGGGTAAACACCCAGTAGTGCAATGGCTGGGTCATAGGGTAGTTCAATTTTTAACTTTTTAAGGGACCTCCACACTGTTTTCCAGAGTGGCTGTACCAACTTGCATTCCCACCAACAATGTAGGAGGGATCCCCTTTCTCCACATCCTCTCCAACAATTGTTGTTTCTTGCCTTGTCTATCTTTGCCATTCTAACTGGCGTAAGGTGGTATCTCAGTGTGGTTTTGATTTGAATTTCCCTGATGGCTAATGATTTTGAACATTTTTTCATGTGTCTGTTAGCCATTTGTATGTCTTCATTGGAAAAGTGTCTGTTCATATCTTCTGCCCATTTTATGATTTGTTTATTTGTTTCTCGTGTATTGAGTTTGAGAAGTTCTTTGTAGATCTTGGATACCAGTCCTTTATCTGTGGTGTCCTTTGCAAATATATTCTCCCATTCCGTGGGCTGTCTCTTAGTTTTTTTGACTGTTTCCTTGGCTGTGCAGAAGCTCTTTATCCTGATAAAGTCCCATAAGTTCATTTTATCTTTTATTTCTCTTGCCTTTGGAGATGTGTCGTGAAAAAGGTTGCTCTGGCCGATGTCATAGAAGTTGTTGCCTATGTTCTCCTCTAGAATTTTGATGGATTCCTGTCTCACATTGAGGTCTTTCATCCATTTGGAGTTTATTTTTGTGTATGGTGTGAGAGAGTGGTCAAGTTTCATTCTTTTGCATGTAGCTGTCCAATTTTCCCAGCACCATTTATTGAAGAGACTGTCTTTTTTCCACCGGATGTTTTTTCCTGCTTTATCAAAGATTAGTTGCCCAAAGAGCCGAGGGTCCATTTCTGGGTTCTCTATTCTGTTCCATTGGTCGATGTGTCTGTTTTTGTGCCAGTACCATGCTGTCTTTGTGATCACAGCTTTGTAGTACAGCTCGAAATCCGGCATTGTGATGCCCCCAGCTTTGTTTTTCCTTTTCAACAGTTCCTTGGAGATTCGGGGCCTTTTCTGGTTCCATACAAATTTAAGGACTATTTGTTCCAGTTCTTTGAAAAATGTCCTCGGTATTTTGATCGGGATAGCATTGAAAGTGTAGATTGCTCTGGGTAGTATGGACATTTTAACTATGTTAATTCTTCCAATCCATGAGCATGGAATATTTTTCCATCTTTTTATGTCTTCCTCAATATCTTTCAAAAGTGATCTATAGTTTCTAGCATATAGGTCCTTTACGTCTCTGGTTAAGTTAATTCCAAGGTAACGTATGGTTTTTGGTGTTATTGTAAATGGGATGGATTCCCTAATTTCTCTTTCTTCAGTCTCGTTATTCGTGTATAGAAATGCAACTGATTTCTGGGCATTGATTTTGTATCCTGCCACCTTACTGAATTGTTCTATAACTTCTAATAGTTTGGGAGTGGATTCCTTTGGGTTTTCCATATAGAGTATCATGTCATCTGCAAAGAGAGACAGTTTGACTTCTTCTTTGCCGATTTGGATACCTTTGATCCCTTTTTGTCTTCTGATTGCTGTTGCAAGGACTTCTAGTACTATGTTGAATAATAGTGGCGAGAGTGGGCATCCTTGTCGTGTTCCTGATCTTAAGGGAAAGGCTTCCAGCTTTTCCCCATTGAGAATAATGCTTGCAGTAGGCTTTTCATAGATGGCTTTTATGAGATTGAGAAATGTACCCTCTATTCCTACACTCTGAAGGGTTTTAATCAGGAAAGGATGCTGTATTTTGTCAAATGCTTTTTCTGCATCAATTGAGAGGATCATATGGTTCTTGAGTCTTTTCTTGTTGATATGATGTATCACATTGATTGATTTGCGAGTGTTGAACCATGCTTGCATCCCAGGTATGAATCCCACTTGGTCATGATGGATAATCCTTTTAATGTACTGTTGGATTCTATTAGCAAGGATCTTGTTGAGGATTTTGGCATCCATATTCATTAGAGAAATCGGTCTGTAATTCTCCTTTTTGAGGGGGTCTTTGCCTGGTTTGGGGATCAAGGTAATATTAGCCTCATAGAATGAGTTTGGTAGCTTTCCTTCTGTTTCTATTTTTTGAAATAGCTTTAGGAGAATAGGTATTATTTCTTCTTTGAATGTTTGGTAGAATTCCCCAGGAAAACCGTCTGGGCCTGGAGTTTTATTATTTGGAAGGTTGTTTATCACTGACTCAATTTCTTCATAGTTAATTGGCCTATTTAAGAAATCTATTTCTTCCTGTTTCAGTCTTGGTAGTTTATAGGTTTCCAGGAAGGCCTCCATCTCTTCCAGATTGTTTAGTTTTTTGGCATATAGCTGTTGATAAAAGTTTCTAATAATCCTTGCAATTTCAATGGTGCTGGTCGTGACCTCTCCCTTTTCAGTCATAATTTTAATAATCTCAGTCCTTTCTCTTTGTTTTTGGACAAGTTTTGCCAGTGGTCTGTCAATTTTATGGATTCTCTCAAAGAACCAGCTTCTAGTCCTGTTGATCTGCTGTACTGTGCTCCTGGTTTCTAATTCATTGATTTCTGCTCTAATCTTGGTCAACTCCTTCCTTGTCAGTGGGTTAGGCCTGTCCCTCTGTTGCTGTTCCAGTTTCTTGAGGTGAGAATATAGAAACTGCATTTTAGATTTTTCTATTCTTTTGAGTGAGGCTTGGATGGCTATGTATTTCCCCCTTAGGACTGCCTTTGCAGTATCCCATAGGTTTTGGACCGTTGTGTATTCATTCTCGTTGGTCTCCATAAATTGTTTAATTTGTTTTTTGATTTCCTGGTTTATCGAGTCATTCTTGAGCAGGATGGTTCTTAGCCTCCAAGTGTTTGAGTTTCTTCCAGGTTTTTCCTTGTGGTTGAGTTCCAATTTCAGAGCGTTGTGGTCTGAGAATATGCAGGGGATAATTTCAATCTTTTGGTATTGGCTGAGACCTGTTTTGTGTCCCAGAGCATGATCTATTCTTGAGAATGTTCCATGGGCATTTGAATAGAATGAGTATTCTTTGGTTCTGGGGTGTAGTGTTCTATATATATCTATGAGGTCCAACTCGTCGAGTATGGCATTCAAAGCCTTTGATTCTTTGCTTAGTTTTTGCCAGGGTGTTCTGTCTATTTCTGATAGTGGGGTGTTGAGGTCCCCTACTATTACTGTGTTCTTATCTATATGTCTCTTTATTTTGGTTAAGAGTTGGCTTGTGTATCTTGCTGCTCCCCTGTTGGGGGCATATATATTAATAATTGTCATATCCACTTGTTGAATACTTCCTTTAAGAATAATATAGTGCCCTTCTGTATCTCTCTCTATGGCCTCTAGTTTAAAATCCAGTCTATCTGATATGAGAATTGCTACTCCAGCTTTCTTTTGAGGTCCATTTGCGTGGAAGATGGTACTCCATCCCCTTACTCTAAGTCTGAATGCATCTTTGGGTTCAAAATGAGTCTCTTGTAGACAGCAAATGGATGGGTCATGTCTTTTTATCCAATCTGCAACCCTGTGGCGTTTTATGGGAGAGTTTAAGCCATTTAGATTGATAGAGATTATTGACAGATATGATTTTAATGATGCCATTTCTCTTTAAAGTCTTTGTATCGGTTGTGACTTGCTGCTCTGTATCACTCTTGGGGCCTTTTTACCTTTATAGAGCCCCCCTTAATATCTCCTGTAGGGCTGGTTTCGTGGTTACGAAATTGGTTAATGATTGGCGATTTTGGAACGTCTTTATTTCTCCATCAATTCTGAATGACAGCTTTGCTGGATAAAGGATCCTTGGCTGCATGTTTTTCTCTGAAAGAGCTTTAAAAATGCCCCCCCAAGCCTTTCTCTCATTCCAGGTCTCTGTAGACAGGTCTGACGTAATCCTGATACCTTTGCCTTGGTACGTGAGAAATTTCTTTGCCCTGGCCGCTTTCAATACTGTATCCTTGGATCTAATATTTGCGAATTGCACTATGACATGCCGTGGCGTAGGTTTGTCCTGGTTGAGCTTGGATGGGGTCCTCTCTGCCTCTTGGACACGAATGCTTGTTTCCCTTGCTAGATTAGGGAAGTTTTCAGCTACAATTTGTTCAAATATCTCTTCTAGACCTCTGTTTTTCTCCACCCCTTCAGGGATGCCGATGATTCTGACATTGGATCGTTTCATAGAGTCAGTAATCTCCCGTAATCTACATTCGTGGGCGTGGATTTTTTTAAGACCAGCTTCTATTTTCGTTTTTTCTTCTACTAACCCATCCTCCAATTCGCTAACGCGTTCCTCTGCCTCGGTGACCCTGGCCGTCAGAGCCTCTAGTTTTGACTGCATTTGGCTCATAGAATTTTTAATTTCTGTCAGATTCGCTCTCATTTCTGCCCTTAGGGATTCTATATTCTCAGCAACGCTTTCTCTGATGCTTTTTTCAAGTTTACTCATCATCTTGACCATTGTTGCTCTGAATTCCATTTCTGATAATTGGGATACATCCATATGTATTAATTCTGTGGCCGAGGCCAATTCTGTGGCAGAGGCCACAGACTCATTATCTTTTCTTTGCTGGGGGGGACTTCTCCTTCTCGTCATTCTGATGAAGAGAGATTGCAGGGTTGTCCAGAGCCCAAGTGTTGACTGGGACCCAGGCCGTGCGCCCTTGTTTTATAGAGATCTTAGGGATGTGGGCTTCTTCCTTAAAGAGTTTATTTATTTATTTGAGAGAGAGAGAGACAGTCAGCAAGAAAGGGAACCCAAGCAGAGGAGTGGGAGAGGAAGAAGCAGGTTCCCGGTGGAGAAGCCCGATGAAGGACTCCTTACGGAGCGTTGTGATCACACCCTAATCCGAAGACAGGTGCTTGGTGACTGCGCCACTCAGGCGCTCCGGGTTGTGGGCTTCTTGATTTTTCAGCCTGCCTTCTGGGGGAGGGGCCTGCCTGCAGGTACTCAGAAAACCCTGTTTGGGTAGAGTCTCTGTGTCCCTTGCGAGGGGGGATGGGGATGGGCACCCTGTGAGCCGGTATTTCCGGGCTTTTGTTCTCTGGCGGCTTTCCCTGGCGGTTTGCTATGCCTCTTCTGAGAGAGCAGCAGCGGCTGAAATTCAGCCTCTGTCTCAGAACAGAGGGATCGCGGATCGTTCTCCACTGATGTTCTGGCCACTTTAACTCTGTTTCTGTTGGTGCTGCTCAACCCTGCAGCATCCCGGGCTGTGCGCCCCACACCCGGCGTCCCAGCCCTCACTTCCAGGGCCGGCACGTCTCTGTCCTTTGTGTTTCCAACCCCGCCCGCCGCCAGCCGCCCCGCGCGGGCTCCCGGAGCTCCCCGTCTCAGTCTGGTGTCTCACGGGTGCTGACCGCGAGTCCGCCTGCTCCCCCGTGCAGGTGGCCCTCCAGCCGCCAGCCGCCCCGCGGACGCTCCCGGAGCTCCCGGTCTCAGCCTCGATCCAGTGAGCACACCGGAGCTCCGGAGCTCCGTGAGATGCTTGGTGGTGCACGCTCCCGGCTCACGGACTCAGTCTGCCGTTTCCAGAGTGCGGGTCCGCGGTCCGCCCGCTCCCCGGTGCAGGTGGCCCGCCAGCCGCCCTGCGCGCGCGCTCCTGGAGCTCGCGTTCTAAGTCTGTTGTCTCGCGGGTGCCGTCCGCGAGTCCGCCTGCTCCCCCGTGCAGGTGGCCCGCCAACCGCCAGCCGTCCCGCGTGCGCTCCCGGAGCTCCCTTCTCAGCCTGCTGTCTCAAGCGTGCGGGTCCGCGGTCTGTCCGCTCCCCCTTGTAGGTGGCTACCGCTTCCCGGCGCCCTGACACGGCGGCTCCCTCCCCCTTCTGTTTAGCTTCCGATATCTGTGCGCGGTTTCACGGCTCCCCGCTTCGTACCTCGATACTCAGCGCTGGAGATGTTCATTTGTAGAGATCCAGATGTATCTTCCTGCGTCTCAGGCTGATTCCGTGGATATTCCTGCTGGTCTGGTACCTATCCAGCTCAACTCAGGGGACCGGCTGAAAAAGGTGTCCCCTACTCCTCCGCCATCTTAACCTCCCCCCTTACATGGTTTTCTGAAGTGGCCCCTCACATGCATTCCTATAGAACACTGCAGATCCAAGGAACGCATGCCTAAAATCACCCCTAATTCACAGGTTATTTGGATTGAAAGAGACTTTTGGCCTCCTTGTTCTGAAGTTTTTCCCACAGTGTTCTCATAAACAGTTACTGAGAAATGCCATTTGCTTTCCTCACATGTCCAAGGAGGGGGGAAAATGGATTTTTAAGATAACAGAGAACCTAGTGAAGTTTGAATTCAGCCAAACACTATTGAAATGGCACCTTGGTTTCAAAACTATCATCTTGGTAAACAATTCCTTTTCTTACCATATTTCTCTGGGCAGTTCTCACTATCCTGGCTGTTACTCTGTAGAACCTTGGGAGAGCAGGGCAGAGAATAGAATGAGAGAGACGAGGGAGCTGCCTGCCCAGTGCTTTGTGAATAGCCCGGTACATTACCTCCCAACTTCTCAGAAGACGCCAAAGCATGTCAGCAGATGAAATCTGAATGGTGTCCCTGTTTTGACAAAGCATAAGCTATGTGGGGTCTTATAGAAATGACAACAGCATAAATAACAGAAAATAACAGGTATTTGTACAGCACAAAGTGTATGAAAGAGCTGCCCAAAGTGAATAGGATGGAGTATTCAGGACTTCTTTCTGTATGTAACTGTTGGCGGGCAGCACAGAAAATCAATCTACTGGGTGAATGAATGTAGCCATGAATAAATAGAAAGGGAGAAAAACCACCTTTTACTGGAATAATATCATATGCAATGTCCTTAAATAGTTTATACCCTTCCTGGTAAGCACAGAAAAGCCCAGAAGGAAAAAAAAGAGAAAATAAATCACATTACCCTTCAGCAACTCTTCAATATACGTATTATTATTCTCATCTTATGGAGGAGAAAACTGAGGTTCAAAGAAATTGAGTGACATGTCTCAAGTCACAGAGCTGGTAAAGGGGAGAAACTAGGATTTTTCTGTATCATTTTCCAAAATGTTCTCATTACAACAGTAAGTTTCAAAATCAACATTCTTCAAAAATGTGGCTAAGTACTTACCATGAGGAAACTAGAAGGCTGCCTTTTCTTATGTTTACTCTTCACAGTAAGCCATAGAAATAGTACTTTCATTGTTCACTCGTATTTGTTGATCAACACTTAAGTCAGCTACAGAGTTACATTTTTATTATGAAGTCTCATCAAATGAGCAGGAAGACCAGGGTGATGGCTGCAAGGTAAAATCTTAAGTGTTGCTAAAAATAGTGCCCTCAGTACATCCAACTACAGGCTAAGAATTCCAAAGTCACTGCCTGTGATTCTACCGTTAGAACTTAAAATTCCCATTTGCAATGACATGGATGGAACTAGAGGGTATTATGCTAAGTGCAATAAGTCAGAGAAAGACAAATACCATATGATTTCACTCATATGTGGAATTTAAAACAGATGAGCATAGGGAAAGGAAAGGAAAAATAAAATAAGATGAAAACAGAGAAGGAGGTAAACCACCTCCTAACTATAGGAAACAAACTGAGGGTTGCTGGAGGGGAGGGGAGTGGGGGAATGGGGTAATTGGGTGATGGGCATTAAGGAGGGCACTTGATAATGAATACTGGGTGTCGTATGCAGATGATGAATCACTAAATTCTACCCCTGGAACTAATAATACACTATATGTTAACTAAATTGAATTTAAATCTAAAAATGTTAAAAATTCTTAACTTTTCACTCCTTGTCCCTTTTAAAAATGCAAAGGCCACTAAGTGAATCCAGTTAATTCACACTTTCTTCAGACTTCACTTATCTGTAATCTTTTATTGGATACAGTAGCAGAATTATCCAAGGCCAAGAACTATGCCTTCATTCTTTGTAGTAATGGCAGATGGGGAGTTTGGAAAGCAGCCTCCCCAATTACTAATTTTTAAAAAACTAGAATTCACATTTAAGCAGTCCATTAAAACACCTGGCCCTGTTCCCATGGCAGATTTGAGGTGGCCTCCCTCCTTTCCCACATAGTTCCTCTCAAAGTGTTTTTTTTATGGCTATTCCTCTGAAAAAAAAAAAAACACTTTCAATGACCATTTTAACTGGATTTTTATTAGGGCAGAAATGTTACAAGTTGGCTCCACCTGGACTAAATGTCCTGGGCATGCCTCTGGTCCTCAGTTAACTCTTGAGGAAAGATTAATGCTACTTCGACAGTTGCCCTAATTGCTGTCCAAGGTTCTGATTGCATGGACAGGCAGAAATGTGTGAAAGAAAACATCTCGGGAAATTCTGCCCTAATGACCACTCAGCTGAGATTAACTGTTCTAGTCTGAGTTCCTTCTCTTACAATATCATTTACTTAGCATTTTGCTTAAATTATGATTGGAACATACTGTCCTAACAAGTGACACAGGGTGGGGGGCGTTCTTTTCCTTTAAATTAAATAATTCTCATCAGGGGTGATTTGGCAACATCTGGAAACATTTTTGGTTGCCAGAAATGGGGGTGGGAGAAAGGAACAGAGTATTACTGGCATCTAGTGGATAGGAACTAGAATATTGCTAAATATTCTAAAATGCACAAGACCGACCCCAGCAAAAAAGACTAATCAGCCAAAAATGTCAATAGTGCTAAGGTTGAGAAACTTTGTTTTAAAGGAATCTCCAGAGAAAGGAACATTGCCACTTTCCTTCTTCTACTATGGTAAGGTAGCTGGGTTCTGATGTCTGACAGAAAAAAAAAATTTCCCCCCAAAAAAGCTTCTAAAGACAGGAGCATCCTGGTTAGGAGTTTGAACTTTGAGTCAGACAGACATGGAGTTTACTCCCAGATCTGCCACTTAGCTCTGTGATCTTAGATAAGTTACATAACCTCTCTACAAAGGGTTTTCTCAGGTGTAAAATTAGCAGTGGTATTTCTTGATTGGGTTGCTATGAAGAATCAGCAAATGCACACAAGATGCTTTGGCACAGACCTTGATAAACACAAGCATATGTTAGCTGTGATGATTGTTATTCTCCAGTGAGAGTTTTATCAACTCTAATTTCTTTTTTTTATTATTATATTCAGTTAGCCGACATATAGTACATCATTAGTTTTTGATGTAGTGTTCAATGATTCATTAGTTGCATATAACACCCAGTGCTCATCACAACACGTGATGGGCCCATCACCTGGTTACCCCATCCCCCACCCCCCCTCCCTTCTGTAACCCTCAGTTTGTTTCCCGGAGTCCAGAGTCTCTCATGGTTTGTCTCTATCTCTGATTTCTTCCCATTCAGTTTCCCCTCCCTTCCCTGTGGTCCTCCACGCTATTCCTTATCTTCCACATATGAGTGAAACCACATGATAATTTCTTTTCTCTGGTTGACTTACCTCACTTAGCATAATCCCCTCCAGTTCTATCCATGTCAATGCAAATGGTGACTGTTCATCCTTTCTAATGGCTAAGTAATATTCCATTGTATATATGAACTATGTCTTCTTTATCCATTCATCTGTTGAAGGGCACTCAGCTCCTTCCACAGTTTGGCTATTGTGGACGTTGCTACTATGAACATTGGGTTGCATGTGTCCCTTCTTTCCACTGCATCTGTATCTTTGAGGTAAATACCTAGTAGTGAAATTGCTGGGTTGTAGGGTAGCTCTATTTTTAATGTCTTGAGCCACAGCAACTTCTTTCAGGACACATCTCTAAAGGCAAGGGAAACAAAAACAAAAATGAACTTTTGGGACTTCATCAAGATAAAAACCTTCTGCACAGCAAAGGAAACAGTCAACAAAACTAAGAGGAAACCCACAGAAGGGGAGAAGATATTTTCAAATGACATTACAGGTAAAGGGCTGGTATCCAAGATCTATAAGGAAATTATCAAACTCAACTCTCATTTCAATACACTCCGACCAGACAGAACTAAGTCTTGGTGTAAGCCAGACCTAGAAGCGTATACCAAAGGACACCCTTCAGTCTCTTTTCTAGTATTAACTATTTCTTAGCCCACTCTTGCTGTCATGAACTCTTTCTTTGCAAAAGGGGACTATGAGAATGGTATGAACAACGTGGCTAGGCACTAACGTGGCTTCATTCATTCACTACACCTGGCTGGGCTTGAGGGCAGGAAGAAAATAAGGAGGAATAGATTAGCTACGAAAGTGAAACAAAGATGACTAAAATGTGATTTCTAATGAAGGACTCAAGGTACTAATTTAGAATGGGGGAACTAAGACATGGACACAGAGGAGCTTGATATAAAGTAGAAAATGATAAACTGCCAGGGAAATGAGGCCAAACTTCAGAGAGCTTTATGGGAGTTCCATGGAGAAGAGTTTACTTCTGGGTAGAGAAAATTTTGAGGGTGTGGTGATATTTGGGCTGGACCTGAAAATATAGGAATTGTGTTGGTAAGTAAAAGCTATCCAGATAGAAGAGATGGCATAACCAATTAATCACACAGAAGCAATAAATCATAAAGCATATGGAGGTTGTGATTTAGTATAACATGGCAGGCACATCAGTTATGTGTGGTGAGATAAGGCTACAAATACAGGTGGGGACTGGAATGCAGGGGGCCCTCAATCTTACATAGTCACTGCTCTTTGGAGATCATAGTTCTCCATTTAGATAAACATCATGCAAGAGGTTAAGTTCTGTCACAGAGGAAGGCATAACAACTGTGAGAGACTACAGAAGGAAAGGTCTGCCTCACCTAGTGGAGCCCATCACAATAGAGGTGACCATTCAAGTTGAGATCTGAAATATGTGTAAAAATTTTCTAGGAAGGGAAAGAGCTGAACATGGGTGATGGGAAAATATTCTAAGCAGAAGGGACAGATAAACAGTGACTTAAGAGAGCAGAACGACTCATTTGATATAACTGAGCCAAGAATAGCTGTGGGCATGTTGAAGAGGATGAGATTAAAAGGGTAGACTGAAGCAAGATTACAGAAGATTCTGTATGTCACATTAAAGAATTTGTATGTCTGCAGTGATGGAGACTCTGAGCACGCTTAATACAGGGAGCAATAAAGAGGGGGTGATTGTTCAGTACTATCACTCTGGCAGCACTGGGAAGAATGGTAGTTAGGCAGATGAGGAAAGACTAGGAAAGAAGCTAGTTAGGCAGGTATCAATTGTTAAAACACANCTGGTTACCCCATCCCCCACCCCCCCTCCCTTCTGTAACCCTCAGTTTGTTTCCCGGAGTCCAGAGTCTCTCATGGTTTGTCTCTATCTCTGATTTCTTCCCATTCAGTTTCCCCTCCCTTCCCTGTGGTCCTCCACGCTATTCCTTATCTTCCACATATGAGTGAAACCACATGATAATTTCTTTTCTCTGGTTGACTTACCTCACTTAGCATAATCCCCTCCAGTTCTATCCATGTCAATGCAAATGGTGACTGTTCATCCTTTCTAATGGCTAAGTAATATTCCATTGTATATATGAACTATGTCTTCTTTATCCATTCATCTGTTGAAGGGCACTCAGCTCCTTCCACAGTTTGGCTATTGTGGACGTTGCTACTATGAACATTGGGTTGCATGTGTCCCTTCTTTCCACTGCATCTGTATCTTTGAGGTAAATACCTAGTAGTGAAATTGCTGGGTTGTAGGGTAGCTCTATTTTTAATGTCTTGAGCCACAGCAACTTCTTTCAGGACACATCTCTAAAGGCAAGGGAAACAAAAACAAAAATGAACTTTTGGGACTTCATCAAGATAAAAACCTTCTGCACAGCAAAGGAAACAGTCAACAAAACTAAGAGGAAACCCACAGAAGGGGAGAAGATATTTTCAAATGACATTACAGGTAAAGGGCTGGTATCCAAGATCTATAAGGAAATTATCAAACTCAACTCTCATTTCAATACACTCCGACCAGACAGAACTAAGTCTTGGTGTAAGCCAGACCTAGAAGCGTATACCAAAGGACACCCTTCAGTCTCTTTTCTAGTATTAACTATTTCTTAGCCCACTCTTGCTGTCATGAACTCTTTCTTTGCAAAAGGGGACTATGAGAATGGTATGAACAACGTGGCTAGGCACTAACGTGGCTTCATTCATTCACTACACCTGGCTGGGCTTGAGGGCAGGAAGAAAATAAGGAGGAATAGATTAGCTACGAAAGTGAAACAAAGATGACTAAAATGTGATTTCTAATGAAGGACTCAAGGTACTAATTTAGAATGGGGGAACTAAGACATGGACACAGAGGAGCTTGATATAAAGTAGAAAATGATAAACTGCCAGGGAAATGAGGCCAAACTTCAGAGAGCTTTATGGGAGTTCCATGGAGAAGAGTTTACTTCTGGGTAGAGAAAATTTTGAGGGTGTGGTGATATTTGGGCTGGACCTGAAAATATAGGAATTGTGTTGGTAAGTAAAAGCTATCCAGATAGAAGAGATGGCATAACCAATTAATCACACAGAAGCAATAAATCATAAAGCATATGGAGGTTGTGATTTAGTATAACATGGCAGGCACATCAGTTATGTGTGGTGAGATAAGGCTACAAATACAGGTGGGGACTGGAATGCAGGGGGCCCTCAATCTTACATAGTCACTGCTCTTTGGAGATCATAGTTCTCCATTTAGATAAACATCATGCAAGAGGTTAAGTTCTATCACAGAGGAAGGCATAACAACTGTGAGAGACTACAGAAGGAAAGGTCTGCCTCACCTAGTGGAGCCCATCACAATAGAGGTGACCATTCAAGTTGAGATCTGAAATATGTGTAAAAATTTTCTAGGAAGGGAAAGAGCTGAACATGGGTGATGGGAAAATATTCTAAGCAGAAGGGACAGATAAACAGTGACTTAAGAGAGCAGAACGACTCATTTGATATAACTGAGCCAAGAATAGCTGTGGGCATGTTGAAGAGGATGAGATTAAAAGGGTAGACTGAAGCAAGATTACAGAAGATTCTGTATGTCACATTAAAGAATTTGTATGTCTGCAGTGATGGAGACTCTGAGCACGCTTAATACAGGGAGCAATAAAGAGGGGGTGATTGTTCAGTACTATCACTCTGGCAGCACTGGGAAGAATGGTAGTTAGGCAGATGAGGAAAGACTAGGAAAGAAGCTAGTTAGGCAGGTATCAATTGTTAAAACACATGTAGAGGCTGAGTCTAGCAATGCTAGTGAGAATGTGCAGGAGGAGTTGAGTTCTCAGGAGGCAGAATGTTCATGACTTGATGACTGACAGAACCTAAGGTGGTGGGAGGGGTGAGGATAGACTCGGGAGGATAAAATTGGAAGTGACTAAGACACATGCTGTGATGATTGTTAAGAGCACAGGCTCTAGCATCAGACTGGGTTTGAATACTGGCTCTATCACTTGCTAGCTCAGGCAAGTTACTAAGCATCACTTTTATCATTTTTAAATTGGGAGTGGTAAAAACTGTACTGACTTCATAAGGTTGTAGCATCTCCTGTGATCCAAGAGAAACAATTAGCATAGTGGTTGGCACTAGACAAGGGTTCCATAAATATTAGAATATTAGCTCCTCTTTCCTTTCCCTGCACCTCTTCCTTCTCCTCTCCTCCCTCCTCTCTTCTTCCTCCTCCTCCTCCTCCTTCTCTGTATTATTTTTTCATCTTCATCTTCAGTTCATCATCATTATTATTTCTAAATAAATGGTAAGATGGTAAAGCTATTTTTTTTCTAATTTAATAAAGACAATAGGAGGCACAGCAGAGAACCATTATCTAACCTTTTCAATATAATCATTTATCAAAACGAGATGTAGTGCACTCACCAGCTCGTTCATGCTTGTGTAGGTAGGAATCAACAAAGTACAGTGAGCTTACTTTATATGTTCTTTTTAAAAAAATAGCCTTTATTTTTTAAGAACAGTTTTAGGTTCGGAGGAAAATTGAGAGAAAGATACAGAGGTTTCTTATATGCCCCTTGTCCCCATTCATGCATAACCTCTCCCATTGTTAACATTCCTTACCACAGTGGTACATCTGTTAAAAATGATAAACCTACATTGACACATTATTATCATCCAAAGTCCATAATTTACATTAGGGTTCACTCTTGGTATTGTGCATTCTGTGGGTTTGGACAAATGTATAATTACATGTATCCATAATTGTAGTGTAATACAGAGTAGCTTCACTGCTCTAAAAATCCTCCGTGCTCCCTCTGTTCATCTCACCCTCCCCCAATCCATTGATTGCTTTACCATCTCCATAGTTTTGCCTTTTCCAGAATGTCATATACTTGTAATCATGTAATACGTAGCCTTTATAGATTGGCTTCTTTCATGGAGTAACATACATTTCGGGTTCCTCCATGTCTTTTCATGGCTTGATAATGCATATCTTTTTAGTGCTGAATAATCTGGAGGTACCACAATTTCTTTATTGATTCTTTATCCATTCACCTACTGAAGGTCATCTCTCGGTTGCTTATAAGTTTTGGCAATTATGAATAAAGCTGCTATAAACATCCATGTGCAGGTTTTTATATGGATATAAGTTTTCAACTCCATAGGTAAATACCAAGGGTGCAACTGCTGGATCATATGGTTAGAGCATGTTTACTTTTGTAAGAAACTGCCAAGCTGTCTTCAAAGTGGCTGTACCGTTTTGCCTTCCCACCAGCAATGAATGAGAGTTCCTGTTGCTCCACATCCTCGCCAGCATTTGGTGTCAGTGTTTTGGATTCTGGCCATTCTAATAGGTGCATAGTGGTATCTCATTGTTATCTTAATTTTCATTTCCCTAATGCATGTGATATGGAACATCTTTTCATATGTTCATTTGCCATCTTTGATGAGGTGTCTGGTAAGGTCTTTGGCCCACTTTTTAATCAGTTTGTCATATGAACTTTTAACTTGAATGAACTTGATTATACACACTTGGCAGAAGGAGATAGAAAGCCAGAGGCGAAGGGGGTGGAGAAGGCAGGAGGACACAGGAGAATGTAAATAGTGTACCTAAAATAACCCCCTCAATAAGCATTTGCCTCAGGGTTGGGGGCAGGAAAGGACTGTTTAGCCACACTGAGTGGTATTCTATTGTTTAAAGGTATACACTTTTTTTTAATAATAATTTTTTCTTATGTTATGTTAGTCACCATACAGCACATTCTTAGTTTTTGATGTAGTGTTCCATGATTCATTATTTGCGTGTAACACCCAGTGCTCCATACAATATGTGCCCTCCTTAATACCCATCACCGGCCTATCCCAATCCCCCCACCCCCCCTCCCCTCTGAAGCCCTCAGTTTGTTTCCCAGAGGTATACACTTCTTAAACAACACATTTCCATGCACAGGCTAACCACGTCCTCTGTTCCCAAATGAAGACAAAGCTGTCTCAGCCAATGCTGGTATATTAGACTCATGAGATGGTTAGTTTCCAATGTGCCATTTTCCTAAGAAAGTTTTATAGGTAATTTTCAGTGTATACAATTTTTGTTTTATGAGTTGACATCAGAAACCAACTTGTATATAAAACATTATTCTACTCTGTATACACTCCTGTTTCACCTTAGAAATATCTCTGACCCTGGATGTCCTACGTAAACACTTCCCCCATAAAATAATGCTTGGTGCATAGCCATCATGCTAAAAGTATTCATGTTCATTTCATTGATTACATTGATAGGCCAGATTTTCATTATAGAATGTGAAACTCTAAAGGTATTTCCTTAGCAAAAAAGAGATTGAGAATTTCAGTCTTTGATGGAAGACTTGGAAAGAAGGAGGTTGCATTAATGATACCAGTGTCTAAACTTTATTTGGGGGGACCTCAGGTAAGAGAGATAATGACCAGCCATTGTTGTAAATAAAAGCAGTTCTATTTCTTTTTATGTTTAGACTTTGGAATAAGGAACTGTTGGTGACTACCCTATTATAGGTAGCTCTATAAAATGAAGGTTTCTTTTTCTCTCAGTAGTGATCTTGCCTAGTTTCAGTTAAGACTGAATTCAAATTCTGACTCTACCCATTCCTAGCCATGGGACCTCAGGGGTTTATTACAGTAACTCAAAAAGTCAAATAAAAAAAAAAGTCAAATAGCATAATACATGAAAATACCATGTGTGATAAATAGAAAGCTTTAATCAATCATTAACTACCGCTGCAGTGATGCTTCTCGATACTATTCTTCCCTGAGCACAAGTCAAGAGGTTTTAGTGGGAGCTGCGTAGGGCAGCCCACGAGACAACCTGTGTTATGTACAGCTGGGTCTACGAGGAGCTGTTAATGCTCTGGCTCTCACTTTGATTCATTTCACTGTAGAGAAATAAAACCTGCTCCAAATATATGTGGTCATTTCCCTAATAAACTCAAAGTTGATCTTTTGGGCCCTTTCTGGTATCTCATGATAAGGGAGAGAGTTTTCAACACCTGGTTAATCCAAGGTGCCAGCTAGATTAGTGGATCATTCAAGCTGAAATGTGCAGTTTGGGGTTGGAGCTTTCTGGTTTGGTTATGTCCATTGGTCAAATGCACGGCATAATTACTAAATTCTGTCTTTCACCCCACGCTCTAGATGCAATCCTGAACTGTGGGATTTTGATTACCATCAAAGGGAGGTCTAGCACATGCACTCCATAGAAGTTGCTCACAGCAGAAATGAGATAGTCCCCTCTTTGCAAAGGCCTTTGTAACCCCCAGACTGCACTGCCATCTCTTTTACCAAAAACAGATGAGTAGAGTCAGTTTTGTTTACTTCCTTAAAGTAAAGCAAAACAACTGGGTGTTATGCGCAAATAATGAATCATGGAACATTGCATCAAAAACTGGGGATGTACTACATGGTGACTAATATAACAAAATAAAAATTATTAAAAAAAAAAGTAAAGCAAAATAAAAGCAAATGACTCAGAGACATCTCTGATGTTCTCCAGATTAAGGGCTTGTATCAATTTCCTAAATAGCAAACACCATTTATTCTCTGTTGATCTTTCTTTCTTACCAAGTTTAGAGGGATTTTATTCATTCCAAACCAAATGGTTAATTAAAATGATTCCTGGAGTCCTCCCTTTTTCCCTTCAGCTTTTGGTGGTAATTAATCATGGCTATTCCTGGCTTTTAATAGCATTGCAATTGTGCCTTACTATATTATTCTGGTTGTCTCTTAGAAACTCAACTGTGTCAGCCTACAGCAATGCAGAGAATAGGTTCGGAAATGTACATTAACCTTGATTCACCCCATCCCTGAAAGGGAGTTCCTGAGCCTTTCACTTCATGTGAAGTTATCCATTAGGAACCAGGTGTCTGGAGTTTTTCACAGTGCTTTTAATAGGAGGCCAGATTATCTGGGCCAAGAGAAGCATGTTCTTGAGTAATACTGGACCATTTCCTTATTTAAATAGGATTAAAGTGGTTCAGATCAAGTGGCAAGAATATCAAAGAGGGAATAATATAAGGGTCTTAAATTCTCTAATAATAATTTATGTTGAAAAATATCACACATTTTAAGCCCTCTTTCAAAATAAAGAATTAAATTTCTTATTTGAGATGGTGATTTTGCCATTCTCAGCTCCCTTGAAAGTCTTATAAATATTTGGAGAGAGAAAAAAGATATAGTTACCACACACACACACAGTAACAGGATGTAATTTCCCAGTGATTGGAAGGTCTGTGATGACAAACAGAGGCTATAATTAGTGGCGAATACTAATACAAAATTGAGGGAGAACAGACTTCCTTTTTTTCCTGAAGAACTTGAAGGAAGTGACCTTATTCCTCCTCCACTTTCTGAACAGAGACCCAAGGTCTGCAATAACAGAAGACATTGAGGCCAACCTACTGTATTGTCTAAAAGGTAAAAAGACAGGATGTGGAGGGGACTGGTGGTGGAGTACTGAGTTTTGGGAGTTAACAACCATGCGGTGTGGTAGAGACTGGAGGGACCCCGGTGCAGGCAGGGGACCTTAGTGCTCCAGTATTTCATCTCATCTGCATGACAGAGAAGAGGAATAGAGCTAGGAAAAGGTGGCTCAACTCAATCCTATCATGTGTAGAGGGTATCTTAGGGTCACAAGGTAGAAGCTGGTAGCCAGGCACTTAAATTTGTTCTCTGACTGTATACTTGAATGCCGAGTTCCACTCATATCTAAGGATACATTTGCCAGTTGCTCTGTTTAATATGCCCATCTACTATTCGTGTGGTATAAAATGAATTGTAAGCTGGGGCACCTGGGTAGCTCAGTCTGTTAAGCACCTACCTTCTGCTCAGGTCATGATCTCAAGGTTATGGGATTGAGCCCCACCTCGGGGCTCCCTGCTCAGCTCAGCAGGAGTCTGTTTCTCCCTCTTCCTCTGCCCCTCCTCCCTTCTTGTGCTCTAGCTCTCTCTCTCAAATAAATACATAAAATCTTAAAAAAATAAAATTAAATTAATTGTAGGCTTCTGGTTTGGTTGAGAAAAGCTCACTTCTCCTTTCGGTACATAAAGGGCTTTTCTCCTGTAACTGGATTCCTTATAATCAGGGAAATGGGCTATCAAGCTACATTAAAGATTAAAAATCAGTAACAATGACAATATAAAGCCACTTGTGGTCTGATATATGGCAGGCCTCCTTTATTCGTGCTAAAACCTTTCTCCCCTTGTGTATCTCCCCTTCCTTCATTTACTGGGATGTTTTCTAGCCTAACCAAGAGAACACTGCCTTTTCTTTTTTTCCCTAACTCTGCTATTTTTCTCCCCTGTTAAGAAGCTGACCACCAATAAGTTTAACATACCCTCAGTTGTAAGATAGGTATAATAGTGGGGCTATATTACAGTTTGGTTTGGAATGTGATAATGCCTGCAAAACACTTACTACAATGCCCCACACATAAAAACGTAATATAAAAACCNCTCCCCTGTTAAGAAGCTGACCACCAATAAGTTTAACATACCCTCAGTTGTAAGATAGGTATAATAGTGGGGTTATATTACAGTTTGGTTTGGAATGTGATAATGCCTGCAAAACACTTACTACAATGCCCCACACATAAAAACATAAAAAAAAAACCTAGAAAATGTCATGACCCAAATATCCTCCTTTGGGAACAGGTAACACACATTGCTCTGCCAAATAAGTCTGGCCTGTAGTCAGTGAGAAATAGCAAAATCTGGGCCCAAAGACAACTCAGTAGCAGGGGCAGGAGAAGTGTATCCAGGAGGTCTGGGGGTCACCTTGTGCAGTTTGCAGGTGTTACATTTCACNAAAAACCTAGAAAATGTCATGACCCAAATATCCTCCTTTGGGAACAGGTAACACACATTGCTCTGCCAAATAAGTCTGGCCTGTAGTCAGTGAGAAATAGAAAAATCTGGGCCCAAAGACAACTCAGTAGCAGGGGCAGGGGAAGTGTATCCAGGAGGTCTGGGGGTCACCTTGTGCAGTTTGCAGGTGTTACATTTCACTATATTGTATCCTTTTGGTTCATCTGTCAAGTATCCCTGCTCTCTCATTAAAGGAAATCAGGCTTGCTTCTCTTCTTCAGAAACCAAAGTAGAAACTAGTGCACATGGTCCACAAGAACATTAGTAACCTGATCGCTAGGAGTTAGGAATGAATTCTCCAGCAAGCTGTGCTAGAACATGCTGAACGGTATCTTTTTTGACATTCATATGAGGACCTAACTAGGGGAATTTCTCAATCTGCTACTGTAGCAAATTGGTGCTCCGGTATGAGAATGTATAATCTTTATCTTATTATATCACCTTAGAGCCATATCAAGGCAACATTAACTGCTCTAATAACCCTCAAACCTCAATGGTTTAACACAATAAAAGGAAGTTTCTCACTTGCTTCAAGTCCAAATCAGGTGTTTCTGATCACAGGCAGTTCCCTTCTAGCAGAGATTCAGGAACCCAGCCTCCTTCCATCTTGAGCAAGTGGCTTCCGTGACGGTTTTCATCAAGCCATTGCAGCCAGAAAGAGCAGGGAGCCTTTGATAGGTGAGGCTTCCGCTAACAGACATTACTTCTGCTTACATTTCACTTGCTAGAACTTAGTCACTGGCCGCACCTAGCAGGGTAGTCTGGGAAATGCAGCCCGGTCATGGGACCAGAGAGGGGATGGTCAGTCATAAGGATTAGGACAAGGCACTCCATGAGGCCTGCTGACAAATGCATAGTCTAGAGAGGGCTCTCCTCAATCTTGAATGAACATCCAGGACACACACACACACACTCCTGCAATGAAGATTATGGAAAATACTTTGAGTCAGGAAAATTCACAATACTTTAGTAGTCTGTGGGGCACCCCACCTACAAAAATTATTTAATGCAAGAAATGGAAAAATATGGCACCTTCAAGACCATAGGAAGGCATGGTCTCTTTGAAGCATCTTTGGAAACCCCAAGGAGAGACAGGCTGAGAATGAGGCCATGCTGCATAGTTGCCTTAAGAAATGGTACCTCATAGAAAATACTGCATCTGGCTGTTTCAACATAAATATGTATGATAAATATTTTTCTAAGCTACTCCATCCAGTTTCACCGCTTTTGAAGGCTCACATTGTACATCCAAATATTCATGATTGACACTTCTCCTCAGACACCTTCATTTTTTTTCCCTTCTGCAGATANCCTCAGACACCTTCATTTTTTTTTTCCTTCTGCAGATGTGTGGTGGTATGCTTTCTTATTTATTTTCTTAATAAACTTTAGAATTTAACATATACATGTATATTGGGAAAACTGATATGGTAGGATATTGAATCTTCCCATCCAGAAATATAATATATTACTCAATGTATTCAGGCTTTCTTTTAGGCCACTCAGTAACATTCTAAAGTTGCTTTCAATTTCTGCACATTTACTTTACTAGTAAACTTAAGCAAGTCACTTAAGCTTCCGAAGTATAAGTTTTCTTAATAGGATAAATAATAGTAGCTACCTTACAGGAGAATGTTGAGTATTAAACAAGATAATATATGTATATATATAAGCACTTATCATAGTGCCTGACATAGTAAAAACTATTCAATAAGTAAGAACAATTATTATAATTATCTCTAGATTCATTATAGCATATTTGCTAATTTGTGTCTATTTTATGACTAACGTCATTTCCCCATGTTTTCTAATTGGCTTTGTAGATATGTAAGAAATAGTGTTTTTTGTGTTTCGACTAGATTCTGATTTACTAAACTCTCATTGTTTCTAATCATTTTTCAGTAGATTATCTTGGTTTTTCTTGTTTTTCATTATTACTTTATTTCATTATAATAATAAACATTTTGAACCTAATACCTAACATTCATTTTAGTCCTTATATTATCATATGGGTCAAAACTTTAAGGACAAAGCAAATTAACAGTAACAATAATCAATGTGCCTGTCTTGTTTGTAGGTTATAAAACATGAAAAGTATTTCTGTTAACATGGGGTGCTTGATCTGCTTGTGTTACATACTATTTTTATACTGTTAAAAAAGTAAACTTTTACTCCTACTTTTTTGGGGTGATGCTATTTTTTTATTTAAAAATTATGTGAATAGCTTCCTGGTATAGTCCTGATCTAATACTGTTTTGGATTAAATTAATACATGTTGTTGAACTATTTCTACATTACTAGGATAAATCTTACTTGGTTTTGAGATGTTCTTCAATAAATTTCTGGGCTTGATTTCATAGTATTTATTAAGGATAACTGGATCTATATACATGAGTAAGGTTGGATTCTAATTTTTTTTAAGTTCAGTGTCAGATTTTAGCATTGAATTCATTAAATTATTTGTGAATTCTATCTTTGTCTGTGCTCTAAAATAGTTCGTATAATATCTTTTTAAAAAGAGTTTGATGTAATTACCCATAAAACCAGCTGGAATTGGCACCTTTTCTGAAAGTAATTACTTGGCATACATTTTTACTTTCTTCTTAGCTTATTATTTATATTTCCATCTTTGATCTTCAGGCCACGTTTACATGATATTTTCCTAGAAAATCATCTACTTCACTAAGATTTTCTTATAAAAGAGAAAGGCAGACATACAGTGTATTTTTAATAAATTGCTTTCTTAATTTGGACCCCAATTTCTCTATCTGTAAAATGAACAGATTGGATGGNATACATTTTTAATTTCTTCTTAGCTTATTATTTATATTTCCATCTTTGATCTTCAGGCCACGTTTACATGATATTTTCCTAGAAAATCATCTACTTCACTAAGATTTTCTTATAAAAGAGAAAGGCAGACATACAGTGTATTTTTAATAAATTGCTTTCTTAATTTGGACCCCAATTTCTCTATCTGTAAAATGAACAGATTGGATGGTACAAATTTCAGAGAACTTTTCAACTCTAACACTTTATAACTAACTCTTTAATTAAATCAAGTCAATTACTAATTTCAGTGGGAAAAAAAGTAACTTTCTTGTGATGTATTCATCTGCACCTTTGCTCCTGGCACCATCTCCCTGGCTCTCACTATCTTCCTTGTGACATACTCCCAGTTGATCCCTTTCCATTCAGTGTCGCCTACTCAGAACTATGTTCAGTGTTAAAGCCAGATTTAGCTTCCTAAAATAGTTTGCATATAATCCCTATTAGTGCATTGGTGATGCTTTCCTGTGATTATGCTCTATGTCACACTTACAGTCTGTTTCATTACATTTGCACATGGCCTGAGAGCCTTATAGGATATGATGCTGTCTTTCCTCTCACACTTCATCTCCCACTTCCTCCTGTGCAGCTCACTCCATTCGAGCCTCTGGCTCCCTTGCTCTTCTCCCAACAGTGTAACTTTCTTT